>NW_027464227.1:0-255000 GCF_050947455.1 Rhinoderma darwinii
GATATATGTATGTGTGTAATGTGTATATATGTGTAAGTGTGTAATGTGGATATATGTATGTGTGTAATGTGGATATATGTGTAAGTGTGTAATGTGGATATATGTATGTGTGTAATGTGGATATATGTGTAAGTGTGTAATGTGGATATATGTATGTGTGTAATGTGGATATATGTGTAAGTGTGTAATGTGGATATATGTATGTGTGTAATGTGTATATATGTGTAAGTGTGTAATGTGGATATATGTATGTGTGTAATGTGTATATATGTGTAAGTCTGTAATGTGGATATATGTAAGTGTGTAATGTGAATATATGTAAGTGTGTAATGTGGATATATATGTGTGTAATGTGGATATATGTATGTGTGTAATGTGTATATATGTGTAAGTGTGTAATGTGGATATATGTGTAAGTGTGTAATGTGGATATATGTATGTGTGTAATGTGGATATATGTGTAAGTGTGTAATGTGGATATATGTATGTGTGTAATGTGGATATATGTGTAAGTGTGTAATGTGGATATATGTATGTGTGTAATGTGGATATATGTGTAAGTGTGTAATGTGGATATATGTATGTGTGTAATGTGTATATATGTGTAAGTGTGTAATGTGGATATATGTATGTGTGTAATGTGTATATATGTGTAAGTCTGTAATGTGGATATATGTAAGTGTGTAATGTGAATATATGTAAGTGTGTAATGTGGATATATATGTGTGTAATGTGGATATATGTATGTGTGTAATGTGTATATATGTGTAAGTGTGTAATGTGGATATATGTGTAAGTGTGTTATGTGGATATATGTATGTGTGTAATGTGTATATGTGTGTAAGTGTGTAATGTGGATATATGTATGTGTGTAATGTGGATATATGTATGTGTGTAATGTGGATATATGTGTAAGTGTGTAATGTGTACATATGTATGTGTGTAATGTGGATATATATGTAAGTGTGTAATGTGTATATATGTATGTGTGTAATGTGTATATATTTATATGTGTAATGTGTATATATGTATGTGTGTAATGTGAATATATGTAAGTGTGTAATGTGGATATATGTGTAAGTGTGTAATGTGGATATATGTGTAAGTGTGTAATGTGGATATATGTGTAAGTGTGTAATGTGAATATATGTGTAAGTGTGTAATGTGTATATATGTGTAAGTGTGTAATGTGGATATATATGTATGTGTGTAATGTGTATATATGTAAGTGTGTAATGTGGATATATGTGTAAGTGTGTAATGTGTATATATATATGTAATGTGTATATATATATATGTAAGTGTGTAATGTGGATATATGTATGTGTGTAATGTGGATATATGTGTAAGTGTGTAATGTGGATATATGTGTAAGTGTGTAATGTGGATATATGTAAGTGTGTAATGTGGATATATGTATGTGTGTAATGTGGATATATGTGTAAGTGTGTAATGTTTATATATGTATTTGTGTAATGTGGATATATATGTAAGTGTGTAATGTGTATATATGTATGTGTGTAATGTGTATATATGTATGTGTGTAATGTGGATATATATGTAAGTGTGTAATGTGGATATATATGTAAGTGTGTAATGTGTATATATGTATGTGTGTAATGTGTATATATATGTAAGTGTGTAATGTGTATATATGTATGTGTGTAATGTGAATATATGTAAGTGTGTAATGTGAATATATGTGTAAGTGTGTAATCTGGATATATGTATGTGTGTAATGTGTATATATGTATGTGTGTAATGTGGATATATGTATGTGTGTAATGTGGATATATGTAAGTGTGTACTGTGGATATATGTATGTGTGTAATGTGAATATATGTAAGTGTGTAATGTGGATATATGTATGTGTGTAATGTGTATATATGTGTAAGTGTGTAATGTGGATATATGTGTATGTGTGTAATGTGTATATATATATGTATGTGTGTAATGTGGATATATATGTAAGTGTGTAATGTGGATATATGTATGTGTGTAATGTGGATATATGTATTTCTGTAATGTGGATATATGTATGTGTGTAATGTGGATATATGTATGTGTGTAATGTGGATATATGTATGTGTGTAATGTGCATATATGTAAGTGTGTAATGTGGATATATGTATTTGTGTAATGTGTATATATGTGTAAGTGTGTAATGTGGATATATGTATGTGTGTAATGTGTATATATGTGTAAGTGTGTAATGTGGATATATGTGTAAGTGTGTAATGTGGATATATGTATGTGTGTAATGTGGATATATGTATGTGTGTAATGTGAATATATGTGTAAGTGTGTAATGTGGATATATGTGTAAGTGTGTAATGTGGATATATATGTAAGTGTGTAATGTGGATATATATGTATGTGTGTAATGTGTATATATGTGTAAGTGTGTAATGTGGATATATGTGTAAGTGTGTAATGTGGATATATATGTAAGTGTGTAATGTGGATATATGTATGTGTGTAATGTGGATATATGTGTAAGTGTGTAATGTGGATATATGTATGTGTGTAATGTGTATATATGTGTAAGTGTGTAATGTGGATATATGTATGTGTGTAATGTGTATATATGTGTAAGTGTGTAATGTGGATATATGTATGTGTGTAATGTGTATATATGTGTAAGTCTGTAATGTGGATATATGTAAGTGTGTAATGTGAATATATGTAAGTGTGTAATGTGGATATATATGTGTGTAATGTGGATATATGTAAGTGTGTAATGTGTATATATGTGTAAGTGTGTAATGTGGATATATGTGTAAGTGTGTTATGTGGATATATTTATATGTGTAATGTGTATATATGTATGTGTGTAATGTGAATATATGTAAGTGTGTAATGTGGATATATGTGTAAGTGTGTAATGTGGATATATGTGTAAGTGTGTAATGTGGATATATGTGTAAGTGTGTAATGTGAATATATGTGTAAGTGTGTAATGTGTATATATGTGTAAGTGTGTAATGTGGATATATATGTATGTGTGTAATGTGTATATATGTAAGTGTGTAATGTGGATATATGTGTAAGTGTGTAATGTGTATATATGTGTAAGTGTGTAATGTGGATATATATGTATGTGTGTAATGTGTATATATGTAAGTGTGTAATGTGAATATATGTGTAAGTGTGTAATGTGTATATATGTGTAAGTGTGTAATGTGGATATATATGTAAGTGTGTAATGTGTATATATATGTAAGTGTGTAATGTGGATATATGTATGTGTGTAATGTGGATATATGTGTAAGTGTGTAATGTGGATATATGTGTAATGTGGATATATGTAAGTGTGTAATGTGGATATATGTATGTGTGTAATGTGGATATATGTGTAAGTGTGTAATGTGTATATATGTATTTGTGTAATGTGGATATATATGTAAGTGTGTAATGTGTATATATGTATGTGTGTAATGTGTATATATGTATGTGTGTAATGTGGATATATATGTAAGTGTGTAATGTGGCTATATATGTAAGTGTGTAATGTGTATATATGTATGTGTGTAATGTGTATATATATGTAAGTGTGTAATGTGTATATATGTATGTGTGTAATGTGAATATATGTAAGTGTGTAATGTGAATATATGTATGTGTGTAATCTGGATATATGTATGTGTGTAATGTGTATATATGTGTAAGTGTGTAATGTGTATATATGTGTAAGTGTGTAATGTGGATATATGTAAGTGTGTAATGTGAATATATGTGTGTGTAATGTGGATATATGTATGTGTGTAATGTGGATATATGTGTAAGTGTGTAATGTGTATATATGTGTAAGTGTGTAATGTGGATATATGTAAGTGTGTAATATGTATATATGTGTAAGTGTGTAATGTGAATATATGTAAGTGTGTAATGTGTATATATATGTGTAAGTGTGTAATGTGGATATATGTGTAAGGTGGATATATGTATGTGTGTAATGTGGATATATGTATGTGTGTAATGTGGATATATGTATGTGTGTAATGTGGATATATGTATGTGTGTAATGTGGATATATGTAAGTGTGTAATGTGGATATATGTGTAAGTGTGTAATGTGTATATATGTGTAAGTGTGTAATGTGGATATATGTATGTGTGTAATGTGGATATATGTAAGTGTGTAATGTGGATATATGTGTAAGTGTGTAATGTGAATATATGTGTAAGTGTGTAATGTGTATATATGTGTAAGTGTGTAATGTGTATATATATGTATGTGTGTAATGTGGATATATGTATGTGTGTAATGTGGATATATGTAAGTGTGTAATGTGGATATATGTATGTGTGTAATGTGGATATATGTGTAAGTGTGTAATGTGTATATATGTATGTGTGTAATGTGGATATATGTATGTGTGTAATGTGTGTATATGTGTAAGTGTGTAATGTGGATATATGTAAGTGTGTAATGTGTATATATGTGTAAGTGTGTAATGTGTATATATGTGTAAGTGTGTAATGTGAATATATGTGTAAGTGTGTAATGTGGATATATGTATGTGTGTAATGTGTATATATGTGTAAGTGTGTAATGTGGATATATGTGTAAGTGTGTAATGTGTATATATGTGTAAGTGTGTAATGTGGATATATGTATGTGTGTAATGTGTATATATGTGTAAGTGTGTAATGTGGATATATGTTTAAGTGTGTAATGTGTATATATGTGTAAGTGTGTAATGTGGATATATGTAAGTGTGTAATGTGTATATATGTGTAAGTGTGTAATGTGGATATATGTGTAAGTGTGTAATGTGGATATATGTATGTGTGTAATGTGGATATATGTAAGTGTGTAATGTGGATATATGTATGTGTGTTATGTGTATATATGTGTAAGTGTGTAATGTGAATATATGTATGTGTGTAATGTGGATATATGTAAGTGTGTAATGTGGATATATGTATGTGTGTAATGTGGATATATGTATGTGTGTAATGTGTATATATGTATGTGTGTAATGTGTATATATGTGTAAGTGTGTAATGTGGATATATGTAAGTGTGTAATGTGTATATATGTGTAAGTGTGTAATGTGTATATATGTGTAAGTGTGTAATGTGGATATATGTGTAAGTGTGTAATGTGGATATATGTATGTGTGTAATGTGGATATATATGTAAGTGTGTAATGTGGATATATGTGTAAGTGTGTAATGTGGATATATGTATGTGTGTAATGTGGATATATGTATGTGTGTAATGTGGATATATGTATGTGTGTAATGTGTATATATGTGTAAGTGTGTAATGTGGATAAATGTGTAAGTGTGTAATGTGGATATATGTATGTGTGTAATGTGGATATATGTATGTGTGTAATGTGGATATATGTATTTCTGTAATGTGGATATATGTATGTGTATAATGTTGATATATGTATCTGTGTAATGTGTATATATGTATGTGTATGTATGTAAAGTGTTTAAAGTTTATATACTTGTGCCAATGTCTGTGTAATGTGTATATATGTATGTGTATAATTGTATATATATATATATATATGTATCTATGTGTATCATGTATGTGTATGTAATATGTATACATATGCATGTGTATAGTGTGTATATGCGTGTCTATGTGTGTAATGTATATATATGTATGTATCTATGTGCAACTTGTATGTGTATATATGTAGGTGTGTGTAATATGTGTATATATGTATGTATAAGTGTGTATGTTTGTTATGTAAATATCTTTATAATGTGTATATATGTATGTGTGTATGTGTGTACAATGTGTATATATCTATGTTTATGTGAGTAATGATGGATACGTCTCCCGTAGCCCCTGGGCACAGCGCTACTTTAAGCGCTGAGAACGGTGAATACCCTGATGTCACTGTGCATATAAGGACAGTGACGTCAGGGGCTTTAAAATGAATGTAAGGCGCTCTGGCCTGAGACTCTTTACCCTAACTGGAACCCCTTAAGCTTAACACCTTAACCCCGTAATTCTAATCATAACTCTTACCCTAAGCCACCAACCTTCGAACCCTAACCCCCTAACCCTATTGCCTCACCCTAACCTCAACCCCTAACACCCTAAGCCGCTAATCCAAACCCTAACCCCCTAACACTAACCTAAACTTAACCCCAACCCCTAACCCAATCCCCTAATACTAGCCCCCTAAACCATAACGTTAACTCCCTAAATTTCTAACCCTAACCTGCTAACCCGCTAACACCTTACTCCAACCCTACCCCTAACCTTCACCCTATTCTTAACCCGCTAAACCTAACATCCCAACCCCCTGAACCAAAAACCATACCACTCTAACCAAAATTCCCTAGCCCTAACCCAATAACTCAAACCCCTAACCCCTTAACCCTCACATTCTAACCTTAACTCTTACTCTTAACCCTAACCCCCAACCCTATTGCCTAACCCTAACCTCAACCCCTAACTCCCTAAGCCACTAACCCTAACACTAACCTAAACATAACCCCCTAAACCCAACCCATAAAACCTTGATGCCAAACCTAACCCTATCCCCTAATACTAAACCCCAACCCAAACCCATAATGTTAACTCCCTAACTTTCTAACCCTAACCTGCTAAACCTAACCGCAAGCCCCTAACCCTAACTTCAACCCTACCCCTAACCTTCACCCTAAAACTCTAACACCCTAATCCCCTAGCCCCGCAGCCAAAAACCTAACCCCAACCCTATACTAAAACCCCCTAAACCTAAGTCCAACCCTAACACTCTCACCCTAACCCTATTCCTAACCCCAAACCCTAACCTCAAAACCTTAACTCTAACTCCCTAACCCCGACCTTTACCACAACACTACCCACTCACCCTCACGTTAACCCTATTCATAATCCCCTACCCTATTTCTAACCCCTAACAATCTAAACACTTCTCCCAATTCCTAACCCTAACACTAAAACCCTAACACTATTCTAAATCCCCAAACCTAACTTCTAAATCCCAGCCCCTAACTCTAACCCCAATCCTACCCCCCTCATCCTAACCTTTTCCTAACCCCAAACGCTAACACCCTAACCCCCTAACCCTATTCCTAACCCATTATGGCTCTGGCTGGGGATTTTGCTCCTGGAAAAGCCTTAACCCCCAACTCTCTATCCCAAACTCTAACCCTAAACCCCAAACCTAACCCTTTGACCTTAACCCTATGCCTAACTCTAACCCCCAACCCTAACCTCTTAACCCTAACCATATCCCCTAACCCTATTTCTAACCCCAACCCCCTTTCCAAAACCCTAACCACTTACCCTCAACCTATTCCTAACCCCAAACCCTAATCTCAATGCTTTAACTCCCTAACCCCAACACTATTCCTAAACCCATAATACTAACCCCAACCCATAACACCCTAACCCTATTCCTAACCAATTACGGCTCTGGCCGGGGATTTTGTTCCCCGAAAAGCCTTAACCCACTATACCCTAACCATAATTCTAAACCAAACTCTAACCATAAATCCCTAACTACAACCCTAACAACCCAACCCTAACCCCCATCCCTAACCTCTAAACCCTAACCATTTTCCTAACCCCCTAACCGTATCACCTATCTCTAAACCATTAATCCAAACTACAACCCCCTAACCCTCTAACTCTAATCCCAACCCAACCCTTTAGCCTTAACCCTATTCCTAACCCCCAACCCTAACCTCTAAACCCATTCCCCTAACACCAACCCTATTCCTAAAACTAATCCTAGCCCTAACCACTTACCCTCGCCCTATTCCTAACCCCCTAAACCTAACACCCCAACCACCTAAAGCAAAAACCCTAACACTCTAACCCTAATTCCCTAGCCCTAACCCCATAACCAAACCCCTAACCCCAGAACCCTAATTCTAACACTTACCCTAACCCTCTAACCCTATTCTTAACCCTAACCTCACAACCCTATCGCCTACCCCTAACCTCAACCCCTAACTCTCTAAACCACTAACTCAGACCCTAACACTAATACAAACATAACCCCCTAAACCCAACCCCTAACACCTTAACTCCAAATCTAACCCTATCTCCTAATACTAAACCCCTAACCCAAACCCATAATGTTAACTCCCTAACTTTCTAACTCTAACCTGCTACCCCTAACTTCAACCCTACTCGCTAAACTTCACCCTATAACTAACCCCCTAAACCAAAAACTCTAACTCTAGTCCCACTCCTAATCCCCTAACCGTATCCCTTAACTCTAACCCGTTAATCCAAACTCCAACCCCAACCCCCTATCCCTTTTGCCTTAACCCTATTCCTAACAGCGAAACCTAACCCCAACCTCTAAACCCTATCTCCTAACACAAACCCTATTCCTAAAACCAAACCTACCCCTAACCACTTACCCTCACACTATTCCTAACCCCCTAAACCTAACACCCCAACCCCCTAAACCTAAAACCCTAAAACTCTAAACTTAATCCCATAACTCAAACCCCTAACCCCTTAACCCTAGCCACCTAACCCACTTAATTCTAAACCTATCTTTTACCCTAAGCCTCTAAACCCTTTTCTTAACCCTAACCCCAACCCTAACCCTATTGCCTAAACTCAACCCCTAACTCCCTAAACCACTAACCCTAACCCACAAACACTAACCCAAATTTATACCCCTAACCCCAACCCCTAACACTTTCCCCCTAAAACCATAGCCCCCTAAGCCCAACCATAACACTCTCACCCTAACCCTATTTCTAACACCTAACTTCTAAACTCTAACACAAACCCTATCCCCTAATCCCCAAACCCTAACTCCTTAACCCAAGCACCCTTACCCTCAACGCCTAACCCTTTGACCTTAAACATATTCCTAACTCTAAGCCCCAACACTAACCTATAAACCCTATCCCTGACCCCAACCCACTATCCAAAACCCTACCACCTAACCACTTACCCTCACCCTAATTCTAACCCCCAATTCTAACCTCAAAACCCTAACTCTAACTCCCTAACCCTTACCCAACCCTACCCTACTCACCCTCACGTTAACCCTATTCATAACCCCTAGCCATAACCGCCTACCCTATTCCTAAACCCTACCACTCTAACCCCTTCTCCTCATTCCTAACTCCAACACTATTTCAAACCTAACCTCTAAACCCTAGCCCCTAACTCTAACTCCCTAACCCCAACCCTACAACCTCATCCTAACCCTATTACTAATCCTAACCCCAAATGCTAAGACCCAAACCCCCTAACCTTATTCCTAACCCATTATGGCTCTGGCTGAGGATTTCGCTCCTGGAAAAGCCCTTACCCCCAACTCCCTAACTCTAATTCTATCCCAAACTATAAACGAAAACCCCTAACCCTAACAACCCGGACCTTAACCACTAACCTTTAAACCCTAACCCTATTCCTAACCCCAACACCCTAACCATAAACCAAACCCCAACGCTCTAACCCTTACCCCCTAACCCAATTCCTAACCCCCCAACCCTAACCACTAACCCCTAGACTCTAAGTCTATCCCCTAATCCCAAAACCTTAACCTTAATATCTTAACCCATACCCCCTAACAATATTACCCTAACCCCAGCCCCATAACACCCTAACCCTTTAACCTTAACCCTATTCCTAAACCCCAACCCAAAAACCCTAAACTCTAGTCCCTATCCCCTAACGCCAACCTTTTTCCTAACGCTCTAAACCAAACTCTATCCCTTACCCTCACCCTATTCTTAACCCGAACACTGACCCCCTTACCCAAGAGCTTTACAGCAAGGGCTCTGTCCAGGCACTTCTTTCTTGAGAAAGACCTTGGCGTCACTGTTCATATATGGAGAGTGACATTAAGGGATTTGTAATGTGAGAAACCCCGGCCAGAGCGTAGGCAACAATCTGGCCAAGGATTCTGCTCCAAGAGGGAGACCCTGATGTCACTGTCCATATATAAACAGTAACGTTAGGGGCTTTAAGATGCCGGGATCCCTAACGAGAGCTTCAGCAATGCCCTGGCAGGGGATTTCACTCCTCGAATAGCCCTAATTCTATTCCCTAACTCTAACCATAGCCCCTAAACCCAAACCCTAACACCACAACGCTAACCCCACAGCCCTAACCACTAACCTCTAAACCCAAAAACTGAACTATCCGCTAACCCTTACCCATTAACCTTGGCACCCTAACACCCTAATTCTAATCCTAACGCGTACCCTAAATCCTAAAACTCTAACATTAACCCTAACCCTATTCCTAACCCACAACACTATCCCCTAACTTTAACCCACACCCTAGCCCCCTAACAACTAACCCTAACCCCCACCCTAACCCTACCCTTAACCCCCAACCCAAACCACTAACCTCTAAACCCTAATCCTAACCCCATAACCCAAACCCCTTTAAAATAGCACCCCAACCCCCTAACCCTAGCCCCAACCTGTAACTCCCTAACACCCTATTCCTAAACCCCAACACTAGCCCCTATCCTCTAAACCCTATCCCTTAACCACAACCCAATTCCTAACCCCCTACCCTCCCACTATTCCTAACCCCCTAATCAAATGCCTAACCCCAACCTTAACCCCCGATATCTAAATCCTAAACCCAACCATATTTTTAACCCCCTAAACCCAACACTACCCCCAACCCTTACACTCTCACCCTAAGCCCCTAACCCTATTTCTAACCACTAACCTCCAAACCCTAACACAAACCCTAGCCCCTAACCACCAAACTCTAACCCCTTAACCCTAGCACCCTAAACCCAACCCCCTAACCCTCAACCCCCCAATCCTAACCCTTTACCTAAACCCTATTCCTAACTCTACCCCCTAACCTCTAAACCCTAACCCTATCCCCTGACTCTATTCCTAACCCCTAATCCTAACTACAATCCCCTATCCACAACCTACCCCCTAACCACATACCCTCACCCTATTCCTAATTCAAGCCCTATTCCTAACCTCAAAACCCTAACGATAACTCCCTAACCGCCTAACCACAACCCTACACCATCACCTTAACCCTATTCATAACCCCTAGCCTTTACCCCCAACCCAATTACTAACCCCTAACACTCTAACCCCCTCACCTGATTCCTAACCCCAACCCTAACTCTATTCCTAACCTCTAAACACTAGCCCCTAACTACCTAGCCACAACACTTACCCCAACCCTACCCCCTCAACCTAACCCTATTCTAAACCCCCTAATATTCCTAAACCATTATGGCTCTGGCCAGGTATTTCACTCCTGGGAAAGCCCTAACCGTAGCCCCTAATTCCCTAACCCACTAACCGTATCCCTAATACTAAGCCTAAACTCCTAACTCCAACCCTAACAACACAACCCTAACTGTTCATATATGGTGAGTTACATGAAGGGATTTGTAATGCGAGAATACCCAACCAGAACGTAGGCTACACCCTGGCTGGGGATTCCGCTCCTAGACGGAGCCCCTGAGGTCAATGTCCACATAAAACAAAGTAACATTAGGGGCTTTAAGATGCCGGAATCCCCAACCAGAGAATCAGCAACTCCCTGGCTGGGTATTTCTCTTCTGGAAAAGCCCTAACCCTAGCCCCTAACCCCAAAACCCTAGCCCCTAACCCTAACACCCCAACGCTAACCTCTAAACCCTAATGCTAACCCCCTAACCCTATCACCCTAATTCTAACTCTTAGCCTAAATTTTAACCCTCTAACCTAACCTTAACCCTAACCTTCTAACCCTATTCCTAACCCCCAAACCTATCCGCTAACTTTAACCCAAACCCTAGTCCCCATAACTCCCTAACTCTAAGAACTAAATCTAACCAAACCCTAACACTCTAACCCTTAATTCTATTCCTACCCCTAACCCACTAACCTCTACTTCAACCCCACCCCCTCATCCTAACCCTATTCCTAAACCCATAATACTAACCCCAACCCCTAACACCCTAACCCTATTTCTAACCAATTATGGCTCTGGTTGGGAATTTTGCTCCCGGAAAAGACCTAATCCACTAACCCTATCCCTAATTCTAACCCAAACTCTAACCCTAAACCCCTGACTACAACTCTAACAACCCATCCCTAACCCCCAAACCTAACCACTAACCTCTAAACCCTAACCCCATTCCTAACCCTCTAACCATATCCCCTAACTCTAACCCGTTAATCCGAACTCCAACCCCCTAACCTTTTAACTCTAACCCCCTAACCCTATAGCCTTAACCCTATTCCTAACCCCCAACCCTAAACTCCAAACCCTATCTCCTAACGCCAAACCTATTCCTAAAACCAAACCTACCCCTAACCACTTACCCTCACACTATCCCTAACCCCCTAAACCTAAGACCCCCAACCCCCTAAACCAAAAACCCTAACACTCTAACCCTAATCCCATAATTTAAACCCCTAACCCCTTAACCCTAGCCACCTAACCCCCTAATTCTAACCCTGTCTTTTACCTTAAGACTCTAACCCTATTCTTAACCCTAACCCCAACCCTATCGCCTAACCTCAACCCCTAACTCCATAAGCAAATCACCCACACCCTAACCCCCTAACTAAACTTATCCCCCTAACCCCAACCCCTAACACCTTCACCCCAATACTATCCCCTAATACTAACCCAAACCCTAACCCATAATGTTAACTCCCTAACTTTCTAAACCTAACCTACTAACCCTAACCGCAACCCCCCTAACTCCAACCCTACCCCCTAACTTTCTCCCTAAAACCCTACCCCCTAAGCCTAACCATAACACTCTCACTCTAACCATTTTCCTAACTCCTAAACTCTAACACAACCCCTTTCCCCTAATCCCCAAACCCTAACCTCTTAACCCTAGCACCCTAACCCTCAAACCCCTAACCCTTTGACCTTAAACATATTCCTAACTCTAACCACCAACCCTAACCTATAAACCCTATCCCTAACCCCAACCCCCTATCCCAAACCCTACCCCCTAACCATTTACCCTCACCCTATTCCTAACCCCCAATCCTAACCACAAAACCCTAACTCTAACCCCAACCCTTACCCAACCCTAACCCCTCACCTTAACCCTATTCATAACCCTTATCCCTAACCCCATCCCCTATTCCTAAACCTTAACACTCTAACCCCTTCTCATTCCTAACCCCAACCCTAACACTATTCCAAACCCCCCAAAGTTAACCTTTAAACACTAGCCCATAACTCCCTAAACCCAACCCTACCCTTTCACCTAACCCTATTCCTAACCTTCTAATCCTAACCCCAAACGCTAACACCCTAACCCTATTCCTAACCCATTATGGCTCTGGCTGGGGATTTCACTCCTGGAATAGCCCTAACCCCTTACTCCCTAAACCCTATCCCGAAATCTTCATAACCCTCAAACCTAACCGCTAACGTCAACCTGCGTTGCCCCTGACATCTGTCCATATATGGACAGTGATGTCAGGAGCAGAGCTGGAATCCCAGGCAGAGTGCCAGAAGCGGCTCTGCTCCGGGACTCCAGCTCTGGGCAAGCCCCTGACATCACTGTGGCAGCACCTACAGAGGGCACTGTGGCAGCACCTACAGAGGGCACTGTGGCAGCACCTACAGAGGGCACTGTGGCAGCACCTACAGAGGGCACTGTGGCAGCACCTAGAGGGCACTGTGGCAGCACCTACAGAGGGCACTGTGGCAGCACCTACTGAGGGCACTGTGGCACTACCTACAGAGGGCACTGTGGCAGCACCTACAGAGGACACTGCGGCAGCACCTAACCCCAACCCCCTACCCTCACCCAATTCCTAACCCTTTTCCAAACTTAACCCCTAACCTCTAAACCCTAACCCCAACTCTACTCCCTCATTCAAAACACTAACACAAACCCCAAACCCTAATCACCAAAACCTAACCCCTTAACCTTATCACCCTAACCCCAACCCCTTAACCCCCTATCCCTTTTACCTTAACCCTTTTCTTAACTCTAACCCCTAACCTCTTAACCATAATCCTATCCCCTGACTATATTCCTAACCCCTAATCCTAGCCCCAACCCCCTATCCACAACCCTACCTCCTAACCACTTACCCTCACCCTATTTCTAATCCCAATCCTGACCCTATTCCTAACCAAAACCCCCAACCCTAACCTCAAAACCCTAACTCTCTAACAGCCTAACCCCAACCCCACCCCCTCAGCTTAACCCTATACAAAACCCCCTACCCTATTCTTAACGTAACACTCTAACTAACACTAACTAACTAACACTCTTCCCTAACACTCGAACCCCTTGACCCCATTTCTAACCCCAACCCTACAACCATAACAATATTCCTAACCCTAATCTCTATACCCTAGCCCCTAACCCCAACTCTTACCCTAACCCTACCCCCTCACCCTATCCTTAACCCTAAATCCATAACCCCAACACTAACAACCCAACTCTAACCCCCAACCCTAATCACTAACCTCTAAACCCTAAATCTATTCCTAACTGTATCCCCTTATTCTAACAATAACCCAAACCTTAACCCCCTAACACCTAACCTCAACCCTACCCCTAACCCCAACACCCTAAACATAACCAGAATACTCTAACCCTTACCCTATTTCTAACCCCGAACCCTAACCTCTAGACTCTAACCCTATCCCCTAATCCCCTAACCCAAACCCCTCAACCCTAACTCCCTAACCCAACCCCCTAAACCTCTAACCCTAACACTGTAACCTTAACCCTATTCCTAACCCGCAACCCTAACCTCTAATTCCTATCCCCTAACGCCACCCATATTCCTAACCCCAACCCCCTCACCCAAGCGCTTTACAGCAAGCGCTCTGGCCAGGTACTCATGTATTGACAAAGACATTGACATCACTGTTCACATATGGAGAGTGATATGAAGGGATTATTAATGCGAAAATCCCCGGCCAGAAGGTAGGCAACACTCTGGCTCGGGATTACGCTCCTAGAGGAAGCCCCTGAAGTCACTGTCCATACATGTACAGTAACGTTAGGGGCTTTAAGATGCCGGAATCCCCAAATAGAGCGTCAGCAATGCTCTGGCCAGGGATTTCTCTCCTGGAAAAGCTCTATCCCTAACCCCTAAAAGCCTAACCCTAATGCCTAACCCCCTAAAATGCTAACCAAGAACTTTACAGCAAACGCTCAGGTCAAGGACTCCTGTCTTGAGAAAGACCTTGATGTCACTCTTCATATATGGAGTGTGACGGTAAGTGCCTTGTAATGCAAGCCCCTGACATCATTGTCCATATATAAACAGTGATATTGGGGAATTTAAGATGCCGGAATTCTCAGCCAGGGCGTCGGAAATGCTCTGGCTGGGGATTCCGCTTCTGGAAAAGCTGTAACCCTAAACTCAACCACTAACCCTATAACCCCCTAACACTAACCCTCTAACCCATAACCTCTACCCTCTAACCCCTTAAATCTCTAACCACCTAAACCCTCACCCTCTAACCCCCTAACTACAACCCTAAACTCCTAACCCTCTTACTCCCGAGTCCCTAACCTTAACTCCAACCCCTTTAACCCCAACTCCTAAACCCCTAACCCAAACCCTCTAACCCTAACACTAACCAAGTTCTTTACAGAAAGCGCTCTCGCCGGGGACGCCTGTCTTGAGAAAGACCTTGACGTCAATGTTCATATATGGAGAGTGATGTGAGAAGGGCTTTGTAATGCGAGATTCCCCGGCCAGAGCATTGACAAAACTTTGGCCGGGGATTTCGCTTCTAGAGGGAGCACCTGACGTTACTGTACATATATAGCCCCCTAACAACTAACCCTAACCCCCACCCTAACCCTACCCTTAACCCCCAACCCTTACCACTAACCTCTGAACCCCAACACCTAATCCTAACCCGCTAACCAATACCCCTTTAAAATAGCACCCTAGCCCCAACCCAACACCCTAACCCTAGCCCCAAACTGTAACTCCCTAACCCTATTCCTAACTCCCAACACTAGCCCGTATCCAATAAACCCTATCGCTTATCCACAACCCCATTCCTAACCCTCTAATCCCAACCCCCTACCCTCAGACTATTCCTAACCCCCTAACCCAATTCCCAACCCCCAACCTTAACCCCTGATCTCTAAATCCTAACCCCAATCCTACCCCCCTCACTAACCCTATTCTTAACCCCCTAATCCCAGTACCATAACACCTAACCCCAACACTCTCACCCTTTCCCCTAACCCTATTTCTAACCTCTAAACCCTAACACAAACCACCTATCCCCTAATCTACAAACCCTAACCCCTTAAACCTAGCGCTCCAAACCCAACTCTCAACCCCCTAAACCTAACCCTTTAAACTTAACCCTATTCCTAATTCTACCCTCTAACTTCTAAATCCTAAACCTATGCCCTGACTCTATTCCTAACCCCTAATCCTAACGCCAACCCCTATTTACTACCCTACCCCCTAACCTTCACCCTATTTCGAACCCAAACCCTAAACCTATTCCTAACCCTAACCTCAAAACCCTAACTCCCTAACCGCCTAACTCCAACCTTTACCCCAACCCTACACCATCACCTTAACCATATTCATAACCCCTAGCCCGTACCCCTACCGTATTACTAACCCCTAATACTCTAACCCACTCACCCCATTCCTAACTCCAACCCGAACACTATTCCTAACCCCTCAACCTAACCTCTAAACCCTAGCCTCTAACTCCCTGATCACAACACTTACCCCAACCCTACCCCCTCAACCTAACCCTATTCTGAACCCCCTAATCCTAATCCCAACCATTAACACCCTAACCCTATTCCTAAACCATTATGGCTATGACCAAGGATTTCACTCCTGGAAAAGCCCTAACCCCTAATTCCCTAACCCACTGACCTTATCCCTAATTCTAACGCAATCTCTAACCCTAAACTCCTAACTCCAACCCTAACAACCCAACCCTAACCACAACCCTAACCACTAACCTCTAAACTTAAACCTAACCTATCCCCTTACTCTAATCCCTATCTCCTAACCCCCTTACATATATGGCCCCCTAACAACTAACCTCAACCCCCACCCTAACCACTAACTTCTAACCCCCTAACCCAAACCCCTTTAAAATAGCAACCTAACCCCAAACCCCTACCATTCTATCCCTAGCCCCAACCTCTAACTCCATAACCCTATTCCTAACCCCCAACACTAGCCCCTATCCTCTAAACCATATCTCTTAACCACAACCCCATTCCTAACCCCCACCCCCTACACTCACACTATTCCTAACCGCCTAACACAATTCCTAACCCCCAACCATAATCCGATATCTAAATCCTAACCCCAACCCTACCCCTATTCCTAACCCCCAACCCTAACCTCAAAACTCTAACTCCCTAAACCTAACCGCCTAACTCCAACCCTTACCCCAACCCTACACCATCACCCTCACCTTAACCCTATTCATAACCCCTAGTTAACGTATTACTAACCCCTAACACTCTAACCCACTCACCCCATTCCTAACTCCAACCCTAGCACTATTCCTAAACCCTCAACCTAACTTCTAAACCATAGCCCGTAACTCCCTAACCACAACACTTACCACAACATTACCCCATCAACCTAACCCTATTCTGAACTCATTAATCCTAACCCAAACCCCTAACACCCTAACTCCTGGAACCCCTCATCCCTAACCCCTAAACTTTACTAACCCTATTCCAAACCCCCTAACCGTATCCCCTAACTCTAACCCGTTAATCCAAACTCTAACCCCCTAACCCTTTAGCCTTAACCCTATTCCTAACCTCCAACCCTAACCCCTAAAGCCTATTCCCTCACTCAGACCCTATTCCTAAAACCAAATCTACACCTAACCACTTACCCTCACACTATTCCTAACCCCCAAACCTAACACCCCCAACCCCCTAAACCAAAAACCCTAACACTCTAACCCTAATCCCATAACTCAAACCCCTAACCCCTTAACCCTAGCCACCTAACCCCCTAAGTCTAACCCTATTTTTTACCCTAAGCCTCTACCCCTATTCTTAACTTTAACCCCAACCCTATTGCCTAACCTCAACCCCTAACTCCTTAAGCCAATCACCCAAACCCTATTCCCCTAACACTAACCCAAATTTATCCCCCTAACCCCAACTCCTAACACATTCACTCCAACCCTATCCACTAATACTAACCCCCCTAATACAAACCCTAACACATAACGTTAACTCCTTAACTTTCTAACCCTAACCTGCTAACCCTAACCGCAACCCTGTAACCCTACCCCCTAACCTTCGCCCTAAAACCATAACCCCCTAAACCTAAGCCCAACCATAACACTCTCACCCTATTCCTAAACCCTAACCTCTAAACTCTAACACAAACCATACCCCCTAATCCCCAAACCCTAACCCTAGCACCCTAGCCCTCAACCCCCTAACCCTCTTACCTCAAACGTATTCCTAACTCTAACCCCCAACTCTAATTTATAACCCTACCCCAACCCCCTATCCAAAACCCTACCCCCTAACCACATACCCTCACCCTATTCCTAACCCCCACTCCTAACCTAAAAACCCTAACTCTAACTCCTTAACCCCTCACCTTAACCTTTTCATAACCCCTAGCCCTAACCCCCTACCCTATTCCTAAACCCTAACACTCTAACCCCTTCGCCTCATTCCATACCCCAACCCTATTCCAAAACCCCCAAACCTAATCTCTAAAGCCTAGCCCCTAACTCCCTAAATTCAACCCCATCCTTTCACTCTAACCCTATTCCTAACCCTAACCCCAAACGCTAACATCCTAACCCCCTAACCCTATTCCTAACCCATTATGGCTCTGGCTGGGGATTTCGCTCCTGGAGGAGCCCTAACTCCTAACCCGAATTCCATCCTGAATTCTAATCCAAACGCTAACCCTAAACCACTAATCCTAACCCCCAACCACTAGCCTCTAAACCCTAACCCTATTCCTAACCCCCTAAACCTTTGCCCAAACCCTAACATCTAACCCTACCCCTACATCTTAACTATAAACCTAACCCTATCCCCTAAGCATAATCCCCTAACCCCAACCCCTTAGCCCTAACATCCTAACCCATACCCCAACGTCCTAACACTCTAACCCTAACCCCAACCTCTAACCCCTAAGCTTTAAAAATATTCCTAACCCCGACCCTGAACTCTAAACCCTATCTGCTAACGCCAACCCTTTTACTAACCCCCTAACCCAAACCCTACCCCCTTACTCTATTCTTAACCCCAACCCTAACACCATCACAAATCGCTTTACAGCAAGGGCTCTGTCCAGGGACTCCTGGGACTGTCTTGAGGAAGACCTTGACATCCCTGTTCATATATGGAGAGTGACATTAAGGGATTTGTAATACGAGCATCCCCGGCCAGAGCGTAGTCAACACTTTGGCCGGGGATTCCTCTCCAAGAGGGAGCCCCTGATGTTGCAGTCCATATATAAACAGTAACATTAGGGGCTTTAAGATGCCGGAATCCCTAACCAGAGCGTCAGGAAAAGCCCTAATCCTATCCCTTAACTCTAACCATAGTCCCTAACCCCTTAACCCAAACTCTAACACCCCAACCCTAACCACACAAACCTCTAAACCCTAACAACTAACCCTATCCCCTAACCCACTAAACCTTACCACTTAACCCTAGAACCCTAACCCCATAATTCTTACCCTAACTCTTACCCTAAATCCCAACCCTGATCTTCTAACCCTAACCACTAACCCTATTCCTACCCCTAATCCCCAACCCTAACTGCTAAACCCTAACCCTTATCCTAACCCCTTTAAAATTGCACCCCAACCCCCTAACACTGTAACCCTAACCATATTCCTAATCCCAAACCCTAGCCCCTAACCTCTAAATCCTAACACCAACCCTATTCCTAACGCTAACAACTAACCTCTAAACCCTAACCCCTAACCCTAGCATCCTAACTCCAACTCCCTAACCCCCACCCCTTAACCCTAACACCCTACCCATTTAAACTTAACCATATTCCTAACCCTAACCCGCAACCATAGCCCCTAACCTCTAAACCCTATCCCTTAACCCCAAACCTATTCCTAACCCCAACCCACTACCCTCACCATATTCCTAACCCTTTTCGAACCTTAACCCCTAACCCCAACCCTACACCAATTCTAACCCTGTTCCTAAACCCAACTCCTAACATTCTAATTTCCTAACCCGCTAACCCAAAACCTAACCCCAACCCCTAACCCCAATCCTACCCCAACCCTTGCCCTAACCCTATTTCTAACACTATCCTCTAAACCCTAACACAAACCCTAATCCCCAAAACCTAACCCCTTAACCCTAGCACCCTAACCCCTTAACCCTTTTACCTTAACCCTGATTCTAATCCTAACCCCAACCCCCTATCCACAACCCCTAACACACTAACTTCCTAACCCACTAACTTAAAACATAACCCCAACGTAGGCAACACTCTGGCTGGGGATTACGCTCCTAGAGGAAGCCCCTGACGTCCCTGTCCATACATGTACAGTAACATTAGGGGCTTTAAGATGCTGGAATCCCCAACCAGAGCGTCAGCAATGCTCTGGCCGGGGATTTCGCTCCTGGAAAAGCTCTAACCCTAACCCCTAAAACCCTATCCCTAAATGTAGCCCCTAACCAAGAACTTTACAGCAAGTACTCTGGCTGGGGATTCCTGTTTTGAGAAAAACTTTGGCATCCCTGTTGATATATGTAGAGTAACGTTAAGTGCTCTGTAATGCGAGAATCCCTTGACAGAGCGTCGGCAAAATTCTTGCCGGGGATTCCACTCCTAGAATGAGCCCCTGAAGTCAATATCCATAAATGGACAGTGACGGCAGGGGCTATAAGATGCCGGATTCCTCAGCCAGAGTGTCGGAAACACTATGGCTGGGGATTCTGCTCCTAACCTTAAACCTAGCCCTCTTACCCTAACCTTCTAACTCTAACTCCAACCCTAAACCTAACCCTATTCCTGACCCTAACCACTAAACTCTAAATCCTAATCCTATCCCCCAATCCTAAGCCCTAAACCTAGAACCCAAACCCCTTAACCCAAGCACCCTAAGCCCCTAACCCTAACACTATTCCTAACCCCCTAACTATAACCCCAACCCTAACTCAAACCACCTCACCGTAACCCCAACTCTAACCCTCTATCCCCTAACCGAGAGCTTTACAGCAAGCACTCTGGCGGTGGACTCCTTCCTGGCTTGAGAAAGAACTTGACGTCAGTATTCATATATGGAGTGTGGCGTCAAGGGCTTTGTAATGCGAGAATCCAAGGCAATGCTCTGGCCGGGGATTCCGCTCTTGAAAAAACCGTATCCCCTAAATCCCAACCCCTTAACCCTAATGCCTAACCCCCTAACCAAGCGCTTTGCAGCAAATGGTCATGTCGAGGACTCCTCTCTTGAGAAAGACCTTTATGTCACTGCCCATATATAAACAGCGATGTTGGGGACTTTAAGATGCCGGAAATTTCAGCCAGAGCATCGGAAAATGCTCTGGCTGGGGATTCCGCTTCTGGAAAAGCTGTAACCCTAAACCTAACCCTCTAACCCCCTAACACTAACCCTAACATCTACCCTCTAAACCCCTAACGCCCTAAACCTTTACCCTAACCCTCTAACAACCTAACTCCAACCCTAACCCGCTAACCTCCTAACCCTCTTACTCCCTAAACCCCTAACCAAGTTCTTTACAGAAAGCGCTCTCGCTTAATATATCCACCTCTGCTTCAGAGGATTAGCAGGCCTGTGTCTGCTGTCATGCAGTGATGACATGATAATTACCTACACATGATTGCTATAACCAGTCACTGGCCTCAGCATTGACGCAGCGGTCACGTGCGTGAAGCTGAAATTTCATCACTGCAGGACAGCTAAAATGAGTGGCGAGACCACCGGAGCGGCAGGGATATACCAGGTGAATAATGTTTCCTCGTGTGTAATGTGTAAATGTATTTGTGTAATGTGCATGTGTGCGTGTGTGTATAATGTCGATATATGTTTGTGTGTAGAGTGTAATGTGGATATATGTGTTTGTATAGTGTGGATATATGTATGTGCTTAATTTGAATATATGTAAATGTATCTGTGTAATGTATTTATATGTACGTGTGTGTGTGTGTGTGTGTGTGTGTGTGTGGAAGTATGTATGTGTGTGTGTGTGTGTGTGTATGGAAGTATGTATGTGTGTGTATGTATGGAAGAATGTGTGTGTGTGTGTGTGTGTGTGTGTGTGTATCGAAGAATGTGTGTGTGTGTGTGTGTGTGTGTGTGTGTGTGTATGGAAGTATGTAGGTGTGTGTGTATGGAAGTATGTAGGTGTGTGTGTGTGTATGGAAGTATGTAGGTGTGTGTGTGTGTGTGTGTGTGTGTGTGTGTATGGGGGTGTGTATGGGGGTGTGTGTGTGTGTGTGTATGGATGTATGTGTGTATGGAAGTATGTATGTGTGTGTATGTCGTGTGTGTGTGTCGTGTGTGTATGGAAGTATGTAGGTGTGTGTGTATGGAAGTATGTGTGTGTGTGTGTGTGTGTGTGTGTATGGAAGTATTTAGGTGTGTGTATGGAAGTATGTAGGTGTGTGTGTGTGTGTATGGAAGTATGTAGGTGTGTGCGTGTATGGAAGTATGTATGTGTGTGTGTGTATGGAAGTATGTAGGTGTGTGTGTATGGAAGTATGTAGGTGTGTGTGTATGGAAGTATGTAGGTGTGTGTGTGTGTGTGTGTGTGTGTGTATGTGGGTGTGTGTGTGTGTATGTCGTGTGTGTGTGTATGTCGTGTGTGTGTGTGTATGGAAGTATGTAGGTGTGTGTGTGTGTGTGGAAGTATGTAGGTGTGTATGGGGGTGTGTGTGTGTATATGTGTGTGTGTATGGAAGTATGTATGTGTGTGTATGTATGTGTGTGTGTGTATGTCGTGTGTGTGTGTGTATGGAAGTGTGTGTGCGTATGGGTGTGTGTGTGTGTATGGGGGGGGGGGTGGGTGTGTGTGTTTTTTCGTGTGTGTGTGTGTGTGTGTGTGTGTGATCTTTAAAAACTAATGCTGCCCCTTCAGATTTGTATTTGTTATAAGTCCTCTTATCTTGTCATTTATTGTCTTTTTAACATTAGAAGCAAGCTTTTTCTAGTTTCATTTTAGGGTTTTTTAATACTTGTTACTGATAGGATTATATTTTACAGTGTAATTACTTAAAGTCCATGTAAAGCATTCCCATGTAGTGTCTGTATATTTATTTGACAATAGTTGCCCCCAGTCTATTTCCTGCTGCGCAGCCCTCAACCGGGAGAAATTGGCCTTTTTAATATGCAGTCAGTGTTTTACCCTCCCAGCCTGTTTGCTTTTAAGGTTTTGTTCATGTGGAGTTTTTCGCAGGCAAAAAATTGTGCCTGGAAAAATCAGCTCCGCCTTTTTTTAAGTGTTTTTTTTACCACAGACGTTTTTTGACACAGTTTTTGATGCGTTTTCCTACGTGGTTCTTTATGCCCATTTTAAAGCGTTATTTTTATCTCCTTCTTCAACAGGCAAAGGAAAAATAAAACGCAAGCATTTTTTTTTTTGCCTAAAACCGCTTAAAAACGCGTCAAAACCGGTCGCGGCCGTTCACAGCATTTTTCCGTCTCTCATTGATTTCAATAGGGTTTTTTGAGGCGGAAAACGAATCTAGAAAGGTCATATCACATACGTAGTGGAACCATTATACCCTCATGTTTTCTCCTTCTTTAGTAGCGTACAACTCAAGTGCCAACTTCCATTACATGATAGTGTCTCAACAGGACTCTTTCTACAATAGATCTGGGGGTCGGCCAGTGAATATTTTTTCTCTACGTTCAGCTTAACAACAATACCAATGATGATGATGATGATGATGATGATAATATCCCTGCCTCTTTTCTATAGTAGTCTCAGTACATGTTTTAATATGATATCATTGATAACTGAATAATGAATTGAGTATTTCTCTAGCTGTGACCATCTCATGACTATCACCACATATGGAGCATCCTGCGCACTGACTATTACTAAGCCTCTCCATATTTCTCAGCATTTTCTGCTCCTTTACCCTGCGATCATATAGTCAGAAGTAACATATAAGTTCTCTCCTCACTGTTCAGACGTCATGGGTTTTCTGCTAGGATGAACACACCAGTATTTACAATGTGTCTCTTCTTCTAGATGTTTGTAGGAATCTTCTTGTAGCCAGGATCTCCTTCTCTGTGCTGGTTGGTGTCTTCTAGATGTTGAAGGTGGTCATCTTCTAGGTATATGCAGGAATCTTCTAGCTGCTAACTGGGGTCTACGTGTTGTCAGGGCTCTTTAAAATCTCAAAGACTGGGATAAAGATCTCCTGAAAAAAAACCAAGAAAAATATTTTGAAACAAAAAACTACAAATATATAACCTACAAAGAAATTGATGCGACCAAAAAAAGTGTAGAACATGGAAAAAAATCTTTATTGGAATAACAATGAAAAGCTACATGTCAATACAATTAAATGAAAAAGACTCCACAAGACTCTACAGAAGAAAAGGACAGCTCATTGTGTGACTCACAAAGAAAATAATAATTAGATAAGACCCCATGGCTGCACAGACCTGCGTAATGTAGGTCATATATAAATACCAAATGGTATGGAATAAACAACTATACAGTGCAAAAAAGCAGTCAGCGCATAAGTAAGAGCAAAAATGATTCAACTATTAAACAAGTATGGAGGGATATAACATACCCATAATAAGGTTGTTCAGGAGTACCAACACAGGGAGTGCCCACCCAGACGCACGTTTCAGCGCTAAATGCCTTCATCAGGGGGTGGCGCTGATAGTACACACAGTATTTAAATGAACGCTAGCCAATGGTGCTTAAAGATATCCAGGTGATAGATATATATATATATATATATGCCCATAAATCAGATCAGTGCACTCACTGTTTACTATTGGTGGCAATATGTGGTCGAGTACATGGCCGGACTCCAGAAACGGCAACAACGAGACACTGGGGCGGAAACACATCAGCGCGTCACCTGACGCGGTCACGTGTGTCAGCAACCCAGCGTGTCATGGGTGACGAATCGGAGGCCGGTCAATCACAACCAATCAGAATGCAACCAGTGATTGAAGGCATGAAAAGCATTCAGAAGGATATTAACCCTGTACGGGCAGTCCAATAGCGATACACTTCATGTCTGCAAGTCTAAACCCAAAATACAGAGAGACAAGATAGTTATACAGATATATTGCACATGTATCATACAAATACATATAAATATATGGCCACAAAGTGATGTGTGATGAAGAGCGTCAACGTGTAGGGAGTAATCAAGTGTGGAACATTATTATCAATTATAATGTGTGAAAAAAGACCAATATATACGTGCCAAAAGGAATAATCCAGTGCACACAACCTGAACATAGTAGGGAAGTGACAGGTAAGAAATGATATTAAACACAATAAAGTGTTGTTTATATAGAACATGTGTAAGTAAAAGAGTGAAAAGTTAATAAATGTATGGTAACAAAATAAAAGAAATACAAAACGAAAAAAAAAATAGTGTGAATAGGCGTGTGCGATGAAAAAAGAAGAAAAAAACAACGTGTGTATTATGCATCAAAAAATAAAATGGACTACAAGTGCCATGCACAAAGCAGATTTTAGTTACATGTCGATATATCTAATACAACAAGCCTCAAAGGTGCAGAATATAATATGCAGTGATCTGCAGACAGAGCCCGCTGTTCTATTGTTTGTGAAGATCATCAGAAGTAGGAAATCATTGTTGAGGATGAAGATCATGACAACCCGAAAATTGCACAGTTGACATAGTCAACACAGGCAGCGTAAACCATATATCTAATCTGTATACATAAATAAAGAAATGTAGATCAAAATAAGAACATAAAATCAAAAATACCCAACTAAAAGCTTTGGTAGCAGTCAGAGAAATGCAGCAACACCAATGTTCTCATTGAGACCCCTTGGTTGTGTTGTCTTAAGCCTCCATATCCACTTGCATTCTGATTGCAAAAGCCTCTTTCTACATCTCGTCCTCGCATATCAGTATTGATGTGATCTATTCCCTTCACTCTCACAAGTCTAGAGTTACACGCATGATGTAGGTGAAAATGTTGTGGAATCGTCTTCAGCTGTTCCATATACTCGACTGTTTTGGCATTTTCAATGTCTCTAACATGTTCTCTTACGCGAAAGCGCAATTCTCGGGTTCTCATTACAATATACATTTTAGGGCAAGGGTAAGTTGCATGATAGATCACACCTGTAGTGCCACATGTAATTGGCCATGTGATCTTAACATTTTTCAACCCACTTGAGTCAACAAAACCTTGAGAGCGTTCAATATTAGGGCAACTAATACAGTCGCCGCAAGGGTTACAACCCCACTTAGGACCAATCTTTCCAAAACATTTACCCGGTTTTTCCACTGTTCGGTAACTGTGAACTATTGCATCACGTAAAGAACGCGCTCTACATGGTGCAACAGCAAGATAATTTGGTAGTACTTTCTGTAGAATTGGATCATTGAGGAGCATCGGCCAAAATGTGTTTGAGGTGTCCCTCATTTCTGACCAAATGATACGTGTTCGTAAATCTTACCTTAGGAGAAATTCCTTATTTTTAGTTACAGTTTGTAATAGCTGTGCACGAGGGGGAGCTGTGCACGTGGTCGTCAATGGGCTTTATTAACATTGCGGCAGCGGCTGCAGCCCTGTTGAGCAAGTCTCTTTCTTAACTCAGTCGTGCGGAATTTCAAATCTTCATGAGTTGAACAAATTTTCTTAACACGCAGTAATCGTCCAGTTGGTATAGCTTCGATGGTGTGGCGGGGATGTGAAGACGTGGCGTGAAGAAATGAGTTTGTTGATGTCTCTTTACGATGCAAATCTGTCTGGAGACAACCATTATGGATCCTTTTAGTTAGTATGTCCAAAAAATCTATCTCAACGCGATTCCACTTGCATGTTAATTTAATGTTACGTGTATTATAGTTAAATACACTGATGAATTCTATTAATTCATCCGAAGTCCACTGCCAGATCATGAAGATGTCATCAATGAACGGGCCCAGAAAAGGAGCTGGTTCATTGATATCTCATGATCTGACAGGAATAGGTCCCTCTCCCACAGCCCCAGGAACAGGTTGGCGTATGAGGGTGCACAGGCTGCCCCCATTGCCGTGCCCTGGAGTTGCAGGTAGAAGGACCCATTGAACGTGATAAAAATTGTGTTTGAGAACAATGTCCGATAGGGTGAGCAACAACTCTGAAAAGTCTTTCCTATATTGCTCATATGCAAAAAGGTGGCCACTGCATGCAACCCATCCGAATGCTGGATGCCGATATATAGTGACTCAATGTCACAAGTTACCAAAATATGTCTGTCATCGAAATGAATCTCTTCAATTTTCAACAACAAATCTGCAGAGTCGCACAGATACGAAGGTAGACATTCCACTAATGGTTTTAAATGGTGGTCGACCCATTTGCACACCTTCTGAGTTAACCCCCCGGTACACAATATAATTGGCCTACCTGGAGGGTCCTTATGAATTTTGGGTAGTAGAAAAGGCGTCTGTATCGTTGGCTCAGTCACAATCAGTGCCTCCATCAGGGACTTGGAGAGGACTCCGGCATCCATACCATCTTGTAGAATGTGGATCATCTTTGCTCTAAAGGATAATAAAGAATTGTATGTTAACCTTCTACAACAAGTGGAGTTTTTTTTTATTTAGTTTTTTTTTTAATTGATGTATTTTTTATTTTTCCAAACATAACAAACAAGCGAACAACAATTCAACAATATGTCCCATGGCAATAGCATCTCTGAACACTTATATCATTATTTTGCATATTATATAATCTACAATTTGTATAAATTACTTCAAATGATCCTAGTTGGAGCGAGGACAGAATTAGAGATTTTAGCCCAAAGACAAATTGAAAAAGTGTCAATATTCATAGGAGATGAAACACACTAAATAAACCATAAAGAAGGGGGAAGGGAAGTATAGAGGGGGAGGGGGAAGAGGATGGACACGTGTATCCCCATCGTTACCGCGATTCAATACAGATATTTAAGGAATCAGATCATGATCGGTGTCACACCAGACAGCTGATGCTCCAGATACCAAGTTGTGGAGCCAAAGCATGCAATCAGTTTTTGTTTTATATGAAGTGGTAAGAGAGGTATAAAGTTCTCCCACAACTTAAAAAAGGCTTCAGTTTTGTGCTCTTTTCGATGGGAGGTTTCCACCCAAGCCATTCGGAAAAGATAAGATATATTTTCTAGGGAAATACGATGTGTGGGGGGTGTATTATTTATCCGAACCTGGAGAATGGCCTTCCTAGCAGCCGCAGAGACATAGTATAACAGTTGTTTGTGATGTTTCGGGATAAAGAGCATGGAAGGTGGCAGTATCCCAAAGAGACCCCACTTTTGGGTTGAGGGGCATGGTATGGACAGGGTGTTCGACACAAAATATTGTATCTTTCGCCAAAAGTCAACAATAGTTGGGCATAACCAGAGACAATGTAATTGCGGTGCTCCACACTTTAAACACGAATGGTCAGAGGAGTTACCCATGAGAAAGCCCCTATAAGCGGACACGTCAGCCCTATGGGCTATTGTAAAAGACATCTCCCAGGACATGGCTGATGGGAGGTATTTGGCAGCCATAGTTACAGATGATAGGACATCGTCATGAGTTGTTTGATCTAAGTGGTCAACCCAGTAAGATACGCCTGATCTCGATTTAGTGTAGTCCAATGGCTGTCTTAAAACGTTATAATAGGTAGTGATTAGTCTTTTTCGGCATTGATGAAATGGAGTTAAGTGACAGAAGAAGTCATCCCAGTCTTGGTCTTGTAAGTGTCTAATGACCTTATGAGCATAGCTACAGGCCTGCATGTAATAAAATGGGTGTTGGCCCAAAAAATCATATTGTATACGTAGTTCATTAAATGAGTATGGACGACGAGTGAGCATGTTAATTATCCGATTAATACATGTCAACCCCCCCCCCCCAACCCATCCACGAAAAACCACATGGGGGTCGGCATTTTGGAAGTCAAAGTTATGGACCCAAGGAAGAAGTAGGAAAAATCTAGGGTTTAAACCTAAGTGTTGTCTGACCTTGGTCCATGTTTCCAGGAGGACATGACTAGGGGGTTAGCCCGTTCATCAGGTGATAGAGCCGAGTAGGGAGTGTGTAAGAGGCATGTTAAGGAAATGGGTTTTGAAAATTGTTGGTCCAATGTAGAATCAGAAAAGCAGGAGCTGCCGGTTATCCAATCTCCAATCACTCGTAGTTGAGCTGCCATATTGTATAAGTGAATCTGTGGAAAATTAATCCTTCCATTTTCATGATGTTGCTGCAATATGCATAGGCTCACTCTTGGTCTCTTTTGCCTAACATCAACTGGTCTCAAGTATATAGGCAAGGATTGTAGTAAGTATAACAATTTAGGGAAGACAACCATTTTTAATAGATTAGCCCTACCTAAAAATGATAGAGTAAAGTGCCTCCAAGCCATGAGTTGGGATTCCAAATATGCAATAAAGGGATTAAGGTTTCGTTGATATAAATTTGATCGTTGTCTCGTGATGCGTACCCCCAAATAGGGAATGTAATCAGAGTTCCATTTAAATGCATGCTTCGAAGACCAGAGTGGCCTGGAGGGACCCTTAAGAATTAGGGCTTCTGATTTTTGTAGATTGATCTTGAAACCTGACAGGGCACCATAAATTGGGATATCCTGGAGGATTGGTTGTAAAGTAGAGGCAGGGTTTGATATGAAGAACAAAATATAATCTGCAAATGCCGATAGTTTAATTTGAGAATCTCCAATTTGTATGCCTTGAAAACATGCTAGGGACTGGAGATGACGGAGAAGTGGATCTAGGGGTAAATGAAACAGTAACGGTGAGAGAGGGCATCCCTGACACGTACCCCTGAAAATTGAGATAGGAGGTGAGTTAAGCCCATTGATGGTAAGGGATGTGGTAGAGCAGGCCTGTGAGCGTGAAAGGAATGTTAGAAAGCGGTCCCCGAAGGCCCGGGACTGCAACACCGCTGTGAGAAGTGGCCATGATAAAGAGTCAAACGCCTTTTCCGCGTCAAGTCCCAGCAGCATGGTCACTGGGGAGGAGGGTCTAGTGCAGACACCGTGGCTGCTACAACCTGACGGATACCTTTAGTGGAATGTCTATTCCTTAAGAAACCCAGTTGGGTTGGGGCAATGATCAGTCCAAACATGGTTTGGAGGCGGTCGGCCAAAATCTTTGTTAGGAGCTTATAGTCTTGGTTTAAAAGGGAAATCGGACGATATGAGGAAAGGAGGGTTGGATCCCTGTCAGGTTTGGGAAGCAATATGGTCCTGGATGCATGAAAGGTAGGCAGGTCAATCTCCCCACTAAATATGGCTTGTAAGGTCCTCGTCAATGTCGGTACAATATCTGGCAAAAGTTTATAGTATTCAGCCGATAGGCCGTCAGGACCCGGCGTTTTATTATTGTGTAGCTTAGAGATTGCTAAAGCAACCTCCGCCTCCATGATATCATTATTTAAAAAGTGGAGTTTTTTCAATTGGCGATTTGCTTCATAAATATACATCTGGTGTGGCCAAAATACCACATTTCTGCCTTTATCGGCAGGTTTTACTACCACATCATGCCATGATTTAATCCTCTCCAAGCTCTCTCTCTCTCTCTCTCTCTCTCTCTCTCTCTCTCTCTCTCTCTCTGAACTCGACAGATTGTCATTCTTAATTTTCCTTGGAATGTTTTGCTAATCTTCAGGGACTAATTTGACAAAAAGATCTACTGCGGGGCAAATAGACAACGGGGGGATTTTGTAGATTTGGTTCTAATACAGATATGAATCTTACCTTCTGATATTCCCCCTTCTTGGTGAAAGAGTTTCTCAAATATTCGCAATGTTTCTCGTTCCTCAACTGTGACAAATAAATCGCCTTCCTCTTTAAAATACCATTTCTTAAAGATCAAAGATTGTGCAAAAAATTGCAGATCTTTTACTGCTGAGAAAAGATCAAAACAGGAGGCGGGAGAAAAGGTCAAGACTTTGTCCAACAGTGTGACGTCACCTATAGATAATTGATGCATAGAAATGTTAATTACCTTCTTTTGATGTCTTGGATTTTGTTCCAATCCCTTATTCATTTTTCTCCTACTGTTGGACGACTGATTTTAGTTCCGTTTTCTTTTGTATCTTGGTAAGTCACGTGTAGACCTCACGCTACTACATAATGTCATATCATGGTGACCGCTCTGTGATGACAAAGATCACATAGAAGAGGAAAGACTCAGTGATTCACCATTTTGTCTCCGATTCCATCAATATATTTTCTTCTGTTGAAAATCATTATTATCACATATCAATTTCTTTGTTTTTCTGCTCTCCATTTCTTTTCTCCACACGAGGCATTTTTGATCCAATTGTGTTTTAAATGTTTCTAAGTCCTCTTTGGACATCTCTGCTTTTAATTTTTGCTGGATCTTTTCCAGCTCGTTATCCCTGTTTTCTAATGATGTGTTATTGAGTCCAATAAGAAGCTCCATCACTTTAAATGAACACGTACTGCAGTTCTCCTCCCATTTAGATGGAAAATTCAAATCTTCAATTGGAAATGATGGGAAAACTTGTATGCGTAACCCCCTCGGTATAAGGTTCCGTTGGAGATAATTTGCTAGGAATGCTCGGTTCCACCAAACTTTCATTCTTTTATTTACAAGGCTTTTGAAGGAGTTCTGTGGCTCCCTAATATTTCTCTGACTGCCAACACCTGTGGCTGTGGAGTCATCTTTAACCAGCCATGACTGTTCGCTGGCTCTAAAATCCATAGTTGGGTTTCTGGCACTATCTGTAAAAACACAGAAAACAAACTGATAAATAATCCAAAAAGACAGCGAGGATCTGAAATCCCAAATGCAGGTGCACGGCCTTTATTACTAGTAAGGGGGGATCCTAGGGTGAAGTCCTGAGCACATCAATATATATATATGTATATAAGATAGAAATTCGAGGCACTCACCGCTGTTTCTGTAACTTCCGACCATGTCATCAAGAAGTGACCAGGAAGCAGCATGAGCACAAAAAGCTATAACTGGGTTTGGGGGCAGCGGCGGATCATCGTTAGGAAGGCTCGGGCAGCCGACCAAGGCTCCCAGGGGGCCCATGGCTGCCAAGCCCATAACATTTATTGGCTGGGCTGCACGGGCCCCCTCAAGCCCATTGGCGCCTAGAACTGGAGGGGGCCCCGATGCTAGCGACAGCCACATTCACTTGTATCTGCATCCTCAGGACGCAGATATGAATTAATGATATAGGCTTCAGGCCAAGTTAGGACTGCAGCCTATAAGGTGCTGGGAAGACTCCCTGGGCAGGCCGCCGTGATGACGTAACTGCATCACGCTGATATGAGCATGCGTTCTGCCTGGAGACAGTGCAGCGCACCGTCCGTCGCGGGAACGGGGCAAGGTAAGTACAATGTTTTGTTTTGGAGGCAATATATGTGGCAATATACAGGGGGGTGATTGCTGTGTAGCACTACATACAAGGGGAGGGGGGATATGTGGCACTATATACAAGGGGAGAGGGGACTGTGTGGCACTATATACAAAGGGAGGGGGGATGTGTGTGAAGCTATCTACAGGGGCTGTGTGTGTGATGCTATCTACAGGGGCTGTGTGTGTGGCGCTATCGACAGGGGCTGTGTGTGGCGCTTTCTACGGGGGCTGTGTGTGTGGTGCTTTACTTTACCTTCTGTGAGTCACTAGATTTATAGAGAATCTGTCTCCTCTCCTGACATGTTTTTTATAGGAAATCCTTGTCTTTCACAAAATATCTTTGTGCAGTCCAGGACTGATAGACAATTGCGTGTTACCATTCCCCTTGTCAGGAGGATGTGTCCCTGCACAGTGTGATACTGTCAGTATGTAGGGACGCAGCCCTTTGACAAGGGGAATCGTAACATCCATCTGTTAATGCTTGCACAAAAAGGTAGTGGCAGGGCGGCGGAGGAGTAGGGGGGCCCCATGTTTGGGTAAAAGCCCAGGGCCTATGGCCTACTTAATCCGCCACTGTTTAGGGGGCCTCGTTCTGGAGATAGGCGCCGGTCACAGAGGTAGGACTCCCATCTATCTGACATTTATGACATATCCTGTGGAGATGTCATAAATGTCCTTCATGGGAAAACCCATTGAAGGGGATAGACAAATCTTACCTGTCCATACAGAAGTGACATTAATACATTGGGAGGAGCTTTCAGTTGCCGGTTAGTTGTCCGTTCTACGATGGTTGGAAACCGAACAGTTTCTATGGCGATGACGTAACATGGGAGCCCTGCATGTTGTCCAGTGGGAGCGGAGTCTGTTTAGAAAGAGAGAAATCCAATATTTATTATAATATTACAGGAAAAGGTATAGTAGGGGATAATGTTTTATTCATAGCACCTTAAAAATCCTGATTAGAGAGCGGACCCTGTCCCATATATACATATAACTGAACAGTACTTTATATACAGTATATATGAGGACAGTAAAGAGGGAGTACAGTATATACAGTGAGGACACGTCCCATATATACATATAAGTGAACAGTACATTATATACAGTATATATGAGGACAGTAAAGAGGGAGTACAGTATATACAGTGAGGACACGTCTCATATATACATATAACTGAACAGTATATTATATACAGTATATATGAGGACAGTAAAGAGGGAGTACAGTATATACAGTGAGGACACGTCCCATATATACATATAACTGAACAGTACATTATATACAGTATATATGAGGACTGTAAAGAGGGAGTACAGTATATACAGTGAGGACACATCCTATATATACATATAACTGAACAGTACATTATATACAATATATATGAGGACAGTAAGGAAGGAGTATAGTATATACAGTGAGGACATGCTCCATACATATATACATATAACTGAACAGTACATTATATACAGTATATATGAGGACAGTAAGGAGGGAGTACAGTATATACAGTGAGGACATGCTCCATACATATATACATACGACTGAGAAGTACATTTTGTTTCCGGACAGTCTGCAGGATATTTATGTAGTGGAGCCCCCAGCAAGGCACCTCCGCCCTGAATATGTGTAGATAAGGGACTCCAGCAGATCGCTTGTTAGGTCCATGTAGAAGCTCCAACTTTTCATGGTCCTTAAGAATAAGTTGGGGGTGATGCATGGTCACAGGCACAACTAGAGGTACAGGCCTGGTTATCCATATTTGTGCCCCCGAGTGGCCACTATTTTACCACTGACCTCTATAAAATGGCAATATAATAGGGATTTTCCGGTTTCATGTAACTAGATGCTTACATTTTGTATAATGAAAAGTTCGGCAACTTACTAATTCCACAGCATTTTTAAGATATCTGTTTGGGGTCAGTGAATGGGAATATTCTTGTTTATATCCTGGAACATGCCTGATATTTCTCGCAGCTGATAGTTTGCTACAATTGGATCCATTCTAGGTCAGGATTTTCCTCACTGTTTCTGCTATTCATGCCCTCCGGCTTACTCTCTGCTCTGTAGAAGTTCCAGATTTGGGGGTGGGTTGTTGTTAAGGGCAGATGGGTGAAATGTCCCAGGCCCGCTTGCTTCATCATCTTGGTACATACAAGCAGAGCAGCCCCAGGCTACTGCACATGCCCAAAAACGTCTTGTATTATTCCATGTGCAGCACTAGGTGGGGAGGGGGCAAGTGCCAAAAGAACGTTTACCCAACCGTGCACCACAGATAGAGGCTGCCATTGGGGTTGCATACGGTTTATTTACTTACAGACGCAAATCCTATAAACCTAGAAATTCACGGTACTGATGTCAGCTTTCTGTCATTTAACCACTGGGTGACATACATATACAGTGCCATGCAGTTAGCACAAAGTACCGTAAATGTACAGTACTTGGATGGCGCGGGAAATAGCATAGATCCCGGCACGTTACCACTCAGTTGCTGTGGTGAATAGTGGGGCATCTACGTGGGTAAACAGATGGCGGGGGCTTCTTCTGTCACCATCAGCGCAATCGCAGGTTTCTGATAGGTGCCATGGCAACCGGGGGCCCAGGTCTGCCATGTGTGAATTCTTATAAAGCCATGCCATTATGTACTCAACGCCTTTGTTGCAGAAGTTTTGTTGTGTTACTGGTTGCCCTTGGATCCGACCATAACCCATTCCTCTGGCTATGGTCGGGAAAAGACACATCCCGACCATAGTATGGCTTTGTGGTCGCTTTCAATGTTCTCATGAACACGCTTTATTTCGTTTGCACTCCGGAACATCCAATTATTCCCGAGTGCTTGGTGTGACTACCAGCCCGTAGCTGCAACTGCGCATGCGCAACAGTAGCGCTGCCCAAGTCCCCGCCTGCACTCGGGAACTGGCAACTGTTCCCGAGTGCTTCTACTAAACTTGCATTTCAGCAAGACTGTATGTACCCGGGAACCGGCGACTGTTCCCAAGTGCTTATTCTAAACCTGTATTTCAGCGTGCGCTACTGCTCATGCGCAGTCACATCGCTGTAGAGGACGGTATGTACCCGGGAACCGGCGACTGTTCCCAAGTGCTTATTCTAAACCTGTATTTCAGCGTGCGCTACTGCTCATGTGCAGTCACATCGCTGTAGAAGACTGTATGTACCCGGGAACCGGCGACTGTTCCCAAGTGCTTATTCTAAACCTGTATTTCAGCATGTGCTACTGCTCATGCGCAGTCACATCGCTGTAGAAGACTGTATGTACCCGGGAACCGGCGACTGTTCCCAAGTGCTTATTCTAAACCTGTATTTCAGCGTGCGCTACTGCACATGTGCAGTCACATCGCTGTAGAGGACGGTATGTACCCGGGAACCGGCGACTGTTCCCAAGTGCTTATTCTAAATCTGTATTTCAGCGTGCGCTACTGCACATGCGCAGTCACATCACTGTAGAGGACTGTATGTACCCAGGAACCGGCGACTGTTCCCAAGTGCTTATTCTAAACCTGTATTTCAGCGTGCGCTACTGCTCATGCGCAGTCACATCGCTGTAGAAGACTGTATGTACCCGGGAACTGGCGACTGTTCCCAAGTGCTTATTCTAAACCTGTATTTCAGCATGCGCTACTGCTCATGCGCAGTCACATCGCTGTAGAGGACGGTATGTACCCGGGAACCGGCGACTGTTCCGAAGTGCTTATTCTAAACCTGTATTTCAGCGTGCGCTACTGCACATGCGCAGTCACATGGCTGTATAGAGGGCGGTATGTACCCGGGAACCGGCGACTGTTCCCAAGTGCTTATTCTAAACCTGTATTTCAGCGTGCGCTACTGCTCATGCGCAGTCACATCGCTGTAGAGGACGGTATGTACCCGGGAACCGGCGACTGTTCCCAAGTGCTTATTCTAAACCTGTATTTCAGCGTGCGCTACTGCTCATGCGCAGTCACATCGCTGTAGAGGACGGTATGTACCCGGGAACCGGCGACTGTTCCCAAGTGCTTATTCTAAACCTGTATTTCAGCGTGCGCTACTGCTCATGCGCAGTCACATCGCTGTAGAAGACTGTATGTACCCGGGAACCGGCGACTGTTCCCAAGTGCTTATTCTAAACCTGTATTTCAGCATGTGCTACTGCTCATGCGCAGTCACATCACTGTAGAAGACTGTATGTACCCGGGAACCGGCGACTGTTCCCAAGTGCTTATTCTAAACCTGTATTTCAGCGTGCGCTACTGCTCATGCGCAGTCACATCGCTGTAGAGGACGGTATGTACCCGGGAATCGGCGGTTGTTTCCGAGTGATTCTAATTTACTATTTCAGCGTCTGCTACAAGTACTAGGACTGCAGTAGCTTCGCTGTTCAAATCTTAGCCGTCACTTGGGAATTACACCTCTGAGTAATCCAGAGCTAGAAACCAGCCTGATAATTAGCAGTAATTAATAATAATATTAATTACCAGTCCTCTCATTCCTCCATTGCCGCTGACTGGAGGATTCTATATTTTGCTTCGCTTCACTTATAGACATCTAGAAAAGAAAGAGGTGCTATAATACGTTCCTGGTATATGCTATAGATGTACTGGATCAGTAAAGAGATGTTAGTGTACCTGGTTTCTGATAAAGCTCAAATCATTTTTAAGGGGCAATTAAATCCGTTCAGGGGTACATTCTGCGGAGCCAAACTAGAGATCCCACCTCAAGTCTTCCTATCCAAGAGGTCGCACCGACCACCCCACACTGACTATAAGCCACAAGTATCATGGAATTGTCTCTGACCACAGCCCCTAAATTATTCACCAATCACACCAAAGATCAGATGCCTAGAAGAAATAGCGCTCTCCTTCACATCTGTATAACAGAAAACCATTCTACAATCTATTCAGTGGACCATTTACATCTCATTTATAACATGGGCCTAAGTGTGGCCTAGAGAGGACACCAAATATCTGATATCATCATCAGGAAAAATATTACACATTCAATAGAGACCTCACATGCGCCAAGTTATGACACAAAGTGATATCACTAGTAGTGAAAATAGCCGGACACTGACTTGTGACTTCTGGCCAAATCACTAGAGAGGAAAAGACAAGGAGACGCGTCAACTAAACTGCGCCACTCACAGCAAAAATATTAAAACCCTGCCCACACAAACCCTACAAAAATGAGCCTTATTTCAGGGGAGACTTTCATGGACACTGCTGATAACCAGAAAGATTGTGTAACATACTGACAAACAAAATATACTGGGCTCGATAACGTCATTGTCATTACACATAGGGATTTCTACATCAGGAACACCTCAAATAATGATGATATCTTGTTACTAGCCGGGATGTAAGGGGCGTCTGGCTGCAACATTTATCACCCCATTCATCGCTACCTTTAATTTGGTGGATCTGACGGCAAGTAGAGTGTCCTTCCTTACCCTGCCACAAATGGAGCATTTTATAGGAGTTCTTCCCATCTTAGACATTTATGGCATACATCAGAGCTGGACCCGCCATAAATGTCTAAGATGGAAAAACCCCTTTAAGCTGCACACTCGTCTGTAAGAGATGAAACACTACACTATGGCCAGAGGTAGACAACTGACTGTTAGAACGTCCAAATGTCCTCAAGAATATCCTCCAAGAACAAGAACTCCAGAAGAAAACTCTTCTGCAAACAGCAACCAAACCGCATCTGACCGGGGAAATCCAACTCAAAATCACTTTATTACCAGAACTGTATGAATTATTTCTATCACACCTACTTTACTTAGTCATAATACTTTCTATAGGAATTTTATCAACATTTCGGCCCCATTAACACGGCTGTGCCCATAATCACGGCCTGTGATTGTGGGCACGGCAAGCTGCCGATGGCCGCGGGCCACAGTTTCGGGCCGTGCTCTCATACAAAGTATGGGAGCACGGCCCATAAAAAACGAGAAGTAGGACATGCTCCATAATTCACGGCACGGTTCTACGGCACAGACAGCTATCCGTAGCGATATGGAAAGGTTTCTGCGGCCAATAGAACCAGGCGGTTCTGTTTTTTTACAGTCATGTGCATGGGGCCTTAAATTGTTACTAAACATAGTGACATGTCAGAAGTTTTGATCGGTGGGAGTCCTAGCACTGAGACCCCCACTTATTGCTAAAATGAAGCAGCAGAAGCGGCAGGGTGAGCGATGTACTGCTTTGTTTCTGATCGTCTTCCCTCGGAAAGTTCAGCAAACGGTGTACAGACTCAGAGTTTACATTTAGTCCGTACAACGCTCACTCAGTTTTCCGTGGAAAGCCAATCAGAAACCATGCGGCACAGCACTCACCCAAGCGCTTCTGCCGCTTCGCTGTAGCAGTCGGGGGGGGGGGGGGTCTCAGTGCTGAGACCCCCACTGATCAAAACTTCTGCTATGTCACTTTGATATGTTAAAAGTTTAGTTACACTTTATCAGCCTCACACAAGACTAAAAACATACCTTTACCCAACTGCCCCATGACAATCACAATACCTAAACGGCTCCAACGCCAGCCACAAAGTCCTATAAATTAATCAAATTAATCAGTTCCGCATTTTTTTCTGCCACCCATTGATTTCAATGAGGGGTCAGAGGCGGAAACCGCTCCAGGAAAGTGATTTAGGGCATTTTTTGGGCGCTGATTCCGTTGCGGTTTCCGTGTGAACCGACCTGTGGAGCATTCACCATCTTGATTCTCTGAACTTGGAAATAGACACCTGAAAAAGAAGAAGAAGGAGGTGTGAGAATACATTCCTGGTAAATGCTATCGATTTCTATATAACGCCGATGTCTGTAAGAAATCCATGAAATAAGATGTTACTGCAGCGTGTGATCCTACAACTACAATCTATCCGGATACTTACCAGTCGCTGATACTAATCATAAAGGGGGCAGTTTATTAAGGCGGGATTCACACGAACGGGTCGTTCCCGAGCCCGAGTGCCGGCCGGTAAAATCGGCCATTCTGCCCGGCCGGTTTGCATGAAGTTTTGCATCCGTGCCGGGCCGGGCAGATCCGGACAGTGACATCAGCGGCAACTCCTGAAGGGGAATCCCCATGTGTTCGGGGATTCCGCTTCAGGAGTTTCCCCTGATGTCACTGCCCAGATATGGACAGAGACATCAAGCGCTCTGTCCAGGAGCGGAATCCCCGAAAACACGGGGATTCCGCTCATTCAAGGAGCTAAAGTGCGGCTAGCACATAGCAGGGCAGGGAGATACCTCCCTGCTCTGCTATAGTGGCGTCGCTACGGTAGTAGCAGCCGCAGCAGCAGCAGCTGCAGCTGCTAGCGGCGCCATCGAAGGTGTCGCCGGGCCAGGGTGCTTTTCAAGCAGGGGAAGGGAGCCAGCGCAGCGCTCCCTTCCACCTGCTGTACACCCCGGCCCTGCCACACCGTGTACAGCGATGCCATTCATCAGAATGGCATCAACTCCTCCTCCTCACATGCACTCTGCGCTGTGAGGAGGAGGAGATAGAGCGCAAGCGCCGGGAAACCCGGCCATCACTCGGAACACATTCCGGTGATGGCCGTGTAATACCCGGCCCCATAGACTTCTATGGGAGCCGGGCGGCCGGGTACCCGGGCAAAGATAGAGCATGTCCTATTTTTTGACGGCCGGATTTCCCGGCCGTCAAAAAATCGGTCGTGTGAATAGCCCCATTAGGGGTCTATTATTCCTAATGCAGCCGGGTGCCGGCCGATTTATGAACGGCCGGCACCCGGCCGGGAAACCCTGCCGTGTGAATTAGGCATTACAATGGTGTTTTATACGCCAGTCTTAATAGAAAAAAAATTGAACGTAAAGTGCGACACATTTAATAAGAGGCAAAAGCATTTTAATAAATGTGTTGCATTTTTCTGCTGGGCCGTGCGGTAAAATTGTGCAGCAATGACCACACCATGCACCATAGCATCCCTCCCACGTCTCCCATAACATAAAAAAACACATACTCACCTCACCGCTCTTCTTCTCCCCTCCATCTCGTCATCATTTCAGCGCCGCTCATACATAGTCGATGCCGAGAAGTGTCAGAGCCATATATGCAGGAGCGGATTACAATGAGGGCAATGTGGGCACTTGCCCAGGTCCCGAGGCTGAAGGGGGACCAGTTCGCCCCGGTTTTCACGAACTGGTTGTTAAAATTACAGCTGGTTCAGAGAACCGGGGTGAAACAGGACTTTTTACCAAATTGTATCCGTGTCCTTAGGATGCAGATACAACTGATTACTATTGCACTGGCTTTTTTTTCTGTGGGCAGCATTGGGGCAATATCTACAGGGCCCTCTATTTACACTGGGCAATATCTACAGGGGGCATTTTGACTGGCGCGATCTACAGGGGGCAGTGTGACTGGCACTATTTACAGAGGGTATTGTGACTGGTGCTATCCACAGAGGTTATTGTGACGGTCATTATTTACAGAGGGCATTGTGACTGGCGCTATCTACAGGGGGCATTGTCACTGGCAATATCTACAGGGGGCATTGTTAGTGTGTGTGGTGTTTCAATGAACGCTGTGTATAGGAATAGAGACAGCAGCAGCAGTGGCGCTGTCTCTATTCCTCCCGGTGATCATGTGACTGGTCACATGATCGCCGGGTGCCGTTAGTGACAGACTGCTGCTGGGTCTTACTAGACCCAGCACAGCCCAGTTAGTGACAATCGTCACTATGAGAGGGCTGATTTCCCCTGTAACTGGGGCTGCTGTGCAACTCCAGTTACAGTGGAAAAGATGGTGTAAAAGAAAGAAAAAAAATATATAAAGTTCCCCAAAGGTCTTTTTTGACCTTTGAGGGACAGACCATAATAATAAAAAAAATAGTAAAGTACAACAAAAAAATTTAATAATAAATACACATAAAATACCCACCCCAAAAAAAAACTGTTCCCCCCCGCCAATCATTGTTGTAACGCTAGCGCTGACCCAATTACCCTAATATAGACATATAATATATTAAAATTTACGGTAGACAATGACGATCACAAAAAAAAGGTCTATTTTAGGGTAAAACTATGTTGTTACCCAAAAAAAAATAGCTGAAACGTAAAAAAGCTTATTTTTTTACTATTATTTTCAAACTTTATGAATGAAAATTCTAAAATGGCAAAAAGGTGGGTATAAAAACTATAAAAAAAATAAACCTCCATTGTCTACGGAAAAAAACGTCGCAAAAATAACGTTGTTAGCCCAACAAATAAAAATGTTATAGCCATTTAACTAACACGTGCTAAAAAGGGCTAAACGGTGTCTGGTCCTGAAGGCGCAAAATAGCCCGGTCCTGAACTGGATAAGATCTTCTGGGGTCCTGTATCTAAGCCTACATTGTTAGGCTTAGATACGGGGTCTAACTAACAGTGTCACACATGGAGCCTGTATCTAAGCCTAACACAATGTAGGCTTAGATACAGGACCCCAGATGACATTCTTTTTATTCCTGTATAAGGGTATGTTCACACGGCCTATTTACGGACGTAATTCGGGCGTATTAACCCCCGAATTATGTCCAAAATTACGGCTTGAAAGCGTTGGCAAACATCTGCCTATTGAAAGCAATGGGCTGACGTTTGTCTGTTCACACGAGGCGTATATTTACGCGTCGCTGTCAAAAGACGGCGCGTAAATAGACGCCCGCGCCAAAGAAGTGTCATGTCACTACTTCAGACGTAAATGGAGCCGTTTTCCATGGACTACATGGAAAACCAGCTACAGTTACGTCCGTAATGGACGCGGCGTTCAAGCGCCTGCACATGCCGTTACGGCTGAAATGACGGGGCTGTTTTCTCCTGAAAACAGCCCCTTAATTTCGGCCGTTACGGACGCTGCCGTGTGAACATACCCTAAGATTAGTGTTTTGGGGCCCTGTATCTAAGCCTAACATGTGGTATTCTTAGATACATGGCCCATGTGTGACACTGTCTGCTTGGGTAATGTTACTAAGGCTACCTTGTGGTAGGCTTAGATACATGGTCTAACAGTATCACACATGAGCAGTGTATCTAAGCATCCCTCTTTTCTTAGTTATTAGGTGTTTTTTACAGGTTGGGTCCTTGGTACTACATCAAGTTCAAGGACTACTTCAATGACACCTTTTTTATTTGTAATAAAATCGTTAACCAGTGTTGTGTGTTATTTTATTACAATATTTTTTCTATGTCCTTCTCATTTATTTAAAAATGTATTACTAGTGCATTATTAATGGCCACTGTCTAACAGCGTCCATTAGTAAGGCTTCATGCACACTAGCGTGTGTATTTTCCGCGCGTGAAAAACTTGCGTCAATCCCATCCGTGTGTTTGCGTTAGGGCGGATTAACACGAACGTGCTATACGTCCGTGCAACCCGCGTGCTTTTCACGCTTGTGGCACGGACCTATGCAAGTCTATGGGGCAGTGCAGACAGTCCGTGAATTTTACGCAGCATGAGTCCGCTGCGTAAAACTCGCGACATGTTCTATATTTCTGCGTTTTTCGAGCATCACGCACCCATTGAAGTCAATAGGTGCGTGAAAATCAGGCGCACCCCATGGAAGCACTTCCGTGTGACGCGCGTAATTCGCGCAACAGCAGTAAAATAATGAATGTAAACAGAAAAGCACCACGTGCTTTTCTGTTTACAAACATCCAAACGGAGTGTCATAATGATGACGGCTGCGCGAAAACCGCAGCCGCGCATCCGTATGAACATGACACGGAGCGGTCAAGTGCATTTTGCGCACGCAAAACGCCACCGTATTTGTGTGCGCAAAACGCACACGCTCGTGTAAATCCGCCCTTATGCATCAGTGTGCTTTTCGATTGTCATGTGTTATTCACGCACTCACAAAGCCAGCCCATTTTTTTCTTCTTTTATACAACAAATTGCTGTGTAAATCACGCACCAAACACGTGTGCGGTGCGTGGTTTTCACGCATGCATTGACTTCAATGTGAGTGTAGGTGCATGATAACGCGCCAATAGAGGACATGCAGTATGTTTCACGCAGCGGACTCTCGCTGCGTGAAAAGTCACGCATGTGTCAACGGCCCCATTGAAATAAATGGGTCGCGTGTGTTGTGCGTTTTTTCAAAGCACAGCACACGGACGTGATTCACACTTGTGTAAATCGTGCCTAAGGCCCCATTCACACCAGGGTGAATCTCGTCCGTGTGCTGATCGTCGAAACCACGCATAGCACACGCGACCCATTTATTTCAATGGGGCCGTTTTCACGCAGCGAGAGTACGCTGCGTGAAACATACTGCATGTCCTCTATTGGTGCGTTATCATGCACCTACACTCACATTAAAGTAGACGCATGCGTGAAAATCATGAACCAAACAAGCGTGTTTGCTGCGTGATTTATGCTGCAATTTGTTGTAACAAAAAAATGGCCTTTCTGAGTGCGTGAATAACGCATGCCACTTGCTAAGCACACTGATGCAGAACGCACACAAACTGACCCCATTCATACGCGTTTCTCACGGGCGTCAATCTTACACGCAAGTGTGCATGAGGCATAAGACGGGGCTGGACGAACACTAACCATCACTATGACCCTGTTACCCTCCGCCACCAGGGGCACCGGGAATAGCATACCTGGGTAACATCCAGTAGCGGACCATCGCTAATACTGTGGTGGCCACAGCGCTGGCCGTTATTATTAGGGCACGTTCAGACGTGGCAGAGTTTTTATGCTTCAAATGTTGTTGCAGATTTAGGGGAAAGTACGCAACGAATCTGCACCAATATTTTCAGTTTTGACAGGTAATTCAGACGTTGCAGAAAACACAGCGGACCTGCCACTGATTTCGGTTTTTGCATTGCAAAGGCTGAAATACTTTGTGCCATTCCACTTCTCCGCAACAGACAGTGCATGCTGCGGCCTGAAATTTCTGCACCGCTGCCTATCGTCCGCAGCGGAGTTCCCATCAATGTCTGAACTAACTTGCCTAAAAATGTGTAGAAGGCCTGATTCAGACGAACGTGGCGTTTTTGCGCAGGCAAAACACGTGGCATTTTGCCTGCGCAAGAGCCACTTACCTTCTCCGTGAGGCAGCGTCATATGCGTGGTTTTTGCGCAGCCGCCATCATTATGACACGCCATTTGGATGTTTGTAAACAGAAAAGCACGTGGTGCTTTTCTGTTTACATTCATCCTTTTGACAGCTGTTGTGCAAAACAGCCAGTTCGCACGGAGGTGCTTCCGTGCGGCAATGCGTGGTTTTCACGCGCCCATTGACTTCAATGGGTGCGTGATGCGCGAAAAACGCCGGAATATAGAACATGTCGTGAGTTATACGCAGCGGAATCACGCTGCGCAAAAATCAATGACAGTCTGCACTGCTCCATAGACTTGCATAGGTCCGTGCCACACGTGTGAAAAACACGCGGGTTGCACGGACGTATATGGCGTTCGTGTAAATCCGCCCCTAGGTAGACAGCGCCACTATGATTCCGGTCCACAACGGATTGCTTCATGTCTCTGCCTAGGTCTATGTCCAAGCAAAGCGTGCAGGAGCGGAATCCCCGACCATAGTGGGATTCCACTACTCCGATAAGTTACAATAGCGCTAGGTATAGGTGGGGGGAGGGGTAGTGTGTCATCTATGTAATAAAATGACTCCTCCTCACAACACAAAGTGCAGGAGGAGGAATGGTACATGAAGTACAATAACGGAGGCAGCATTAGGCTAAGTTCACACAGAGTATTTTGACGAGTTTTTTTTAAGCAGAAACAGAGTTGTAAAACTCGTCAAAAACGGCCCGAAAATGCGTACCATTGATTTCAATGGGAGGCCTTGCGGGAAAAAGAAGCGACATGCTCTATCTTCGGGCGTTTACGCCTCTGACCTCCCATTGACTTCAATGGGAGGCAGAGAAAGCGTATTTCGCGTTGTTTTATGCCCGCGGCGCTCAATTGCCGCGGGCGAAAAACGCCACAAAAAAACAGACGCAAAAAACAACGCCAAAAAGGCTACGATAAAGCCGCGAAAAAAGCCGCAAACAAAAAGGCAAAGAACGCCACAAAAAACGACAGGGAAAACGCCACGAAAGACGCGGCGAAAAACCCAGAAAAAAAAACGCAAACAACGACGCAAAAAAAGACGCGAAAAACGACGCAAAAAAGGCTACGATAAACGCCACGGAAAACACTGCGAAAAAGACGCGAAAAAAGCCGCAAACAAAGAGGCAAAGAACGCCGCGAAAAACAACTGGGAAAACGCCACGAAAGACGCAACGAAAAAAAGCAGCAAAAATAGCCGCAAACAACGACACAAAAAAAGAAACGATAAACGACGCGAAAAAGGCTACGATAAACGCAACGGAAAACACAGCAAAAAACATCGCAAAAAAAGACGCAAACAAACAAGCAAAAAACGCCTAGATAAACTAAGCGAAAAACGCCCCGAACAAAGCGGCAAACAAAAACGCAAACAAAGCCGCAAACAGCGCACAAAAAACTCCGGGAAAAATGACGCAAAAATCAACGTGCAGGGAGAGGTAAATCTGCCGCAAACTTCAAGACGGAATTTTGAGGCAGATATTCTTCCTGCAAAAAAACTCTGTGTGAACATGGCCTTAGTGGAGAGAGACATGAGATAGAAGAGGGTGGACGAGGGTGAGGGTGGACGAGGGTGAGGGTGGACGAGGGTGAGGGAGACACGAAGAGGTTTATAGACCTGAAAAGAGAAAGAAAACATAAATGTGAACACATAATGGGGGGAGAACGGTCACCATCCTTCAAGAATGTCAGCAAGAAGACAAGTCCAGTGAAGGATGTCAGCGGGGAGGAGCAGGGACAGCTCACGTGAACTCTTGGAAGGTACGTGCACGCTCATTGCAGCCTGCAATGAGCGTGCACGGGAAAAAAGTTTCCTCACAAGGAAAGATCAACAAACCAGAGCTGAACTGCATGTAAACAAGCCGTGCTAAACTCAAAGCAGAAATGTGCGAAGTAGAATTTTTTTTTAAATAATGCTTTATTTAGGTTGTCTGTATAAGGGGTAATGTATGACACAGTTTTTGAAAAATTTTTGGTATCTCGGACAACCCCTTTAAAGAGGCTCTGTCACCAGATTTTGCAACCCCTATCTGCTATTGCAGCAGATCGGCGCTGCAATGTAGATTACAGTAACGTTTTTATTTTAAAAAATAACGAGCATTTTTGGCCAAGTTATGACCATTTTTGTATTTATGCAAATGAGGCTTGCAAAAGTCCAAGTGGGCGTGTTTACAGTAAAAGTCCAACTGGGCGTGTATTATGTGCGTACATCGGGGCGTGTTTACTTCTTTTACTAGCTGGGCGTTCTGACGAGAAGTATCATCCACTTCTCTTCACAACGCCCAGCTTCTGGCAGTGCAGACACAGCGTGTTCTCGAGAAATCACGCTGTGACGTCACTCACTTCCTGCCCCAGGTCTTGAGGCACTAAATCAAATAGAGAAAGTGCCTGGGACTGTATGTGATAGGGGGATGGAAGGGGGGAAAAAAGTGCGGGAAAAAATCAGGAGCAGGGATTGGTTGGACAAGGGGATAGAGGAGGGGTTAGGAGCAGATAAATAGTTGAGGTCAAGGGCAGTTCACTATCTTACCTGCTGGAGCTGCAAACGTCAGACGTCTGGTCCTGTGAGAGATCTTCCTCTGCGGTCCAGGGCGTTTTCCGGAGTACAGATGGCGGATGAGCTGATGAGGCAGGTGGCACAGCGGGTTGCCACGGAGGGTACAAGCTGGCTGGAGGTGTTCCTGGCAGGGGATCGCAGGCAAGAGGTGTCACCTGCGGCGGTCGTCGGTGTCAGCAGCGGTGGAGTCCCGTCGGCGTCGGCAGTTAGAGATAGGCCGCGCCGGGTTTCTCGGCCTCCTCCCCGTTTGAGCCCCAGTCCACCTTCAGCCACCCAGAGGCGGGCCGGCACCGTTCGCTCGTCAGGAGCGGGACGGAGGCGCCGTCGCCTGCTCTCCCCTTCACCCGGTCCCGACGTCGTGCCACCCACTCCCCTGGCTGGGGGAGCTTCTGCAGTTCTCCCCATCCGGGCTGCAGGCAGTGCAAGGCCGCAAGCAGCCGCAGAAGCCGGGGCCGTGATTAGTGCACCGCTGGTTCTTCTTCCCGGCCCGACAGCTTTTTCCCTCTCACAGCAGGCCGTGGTTGAGAGGGGAGCTGGAGGGGGCGGTCTCAGGAGAGCAGAGACGCAGGCCTCAGGCACCAGCAGGTTAGGTGTGCAGTTGCTGCCACCTGCTGGTGGTTCTGAAAGTGACACAGAGCTGGGGAGAGAGCTGGTGAGTGGCCTGTTTTTACCAGGCACAGGCACTGTGCATGAGAGGAGTGTGCTGGGTGGATTGTCGTGCGGTAGCAGTGATCTGTTGCCGTGCAGGCAGTCTGCGGAGCAACGTGATTTGCCAGTTTCTCTTTCGGAGTTTTCTCTTCCAGGTGCGGTGTCGGCGAGACGCAGACGGCGAAGGAGACGGCATGGAAGAGGACATCATCGTGGTGGTCACGGGCGTCCACGCCATCAGGTTGAGAGACGTCGCCGTTCCCGGAGTAGGAGTGTGTCTTCCAGTACAGCATCTTCTTCGCCGTCCCAGTCGTCGTCGGGAGCTAGTACACCCAGCCGCACGGGAAGGAGATACACGAGGAGTCATCGGCGGGAGCACAGGGATCGTCATTCGTCTTCGCTGGTTCCAGTTCCAGAAGTCGCCTCAGCCTGTCCACCTGGTGGGGATCTGTCTGTGGTTCCGGTATCTGGGAGAGTTGATGCACCCTCGGAAGTGACGAGGACGCCCTTCTCCGGTGAGTCTCCATGTGGGAACGCATGGCTACCTAAGGGTGATTTATCTGCTATTGATTTAGTTTCGGCATTAAAAAGCTTGTTGGATGGTTTGGGTACAAAAGGCGGAGCTTCGGTTCCGTTGGTTTTGCCAGGGGGGGCTCAGCCTCCGCCTGAGCGGGCGGCCAGTATGTCTGGCTTGGCATTCCGTGATTCGCTGTTTTGTGGTGTTGCTCCTTTAGGTACTCACCTGTCTGCGGAGATCAAGGACAAGATATGGGCACATGACTTTGTGGATGTTTGGTCCTTGGTGTCGGTCGATCATGTGACGATAGATAAGGAGCGTGTTTTCGAAAGAGGTTCGGAGAAAAAGGTGAAAGTCGCGAAAACTTTTGGCAATTGGCTCCAGGGTTTTTCTACCTTGGCTCATGTCATCTGTCAACGGTTTCCGGAAAAAGGGGCCGAGCTGTTTGTGTATGTAGACACTATATTCAGTGCCCACAAATTGCACGGAGGTGCAGCTTGGTGGAGATATGACGAGGAATTTCGCCGTCGGTTGGCGATGACGCCTGACATTGGTTGGGCGTCGAAGGCGACGGATGTGTGGTTACAGCTAATTTTGGCTCAAAAGCAGGCTCGGCCCTTTCAGGCAGGAGTCGCAGTTTCGGGTTCAGCACCCGGTATTGCGGCGCAGCGCCTAACAGGAGCATGTTGGCTCTACAATGAGGGACATTGCAGGTTCTATTCTTCCTGCAAGTTTCGTCATGAGTGCTCCATCTGCGGGGGTGCCCATTCCGCGCTTCGCTGTTTCCGACGGGCAAAACAACCTTCCAAGGTGGGTCCTGCCGGTGCAGCGGAGAACTCCGGTGAGCGCTCTCGCGATGGAACCGTGGCTCGCCAGGTATCCCAAGAGACAGGAAGCAGACTTGTTAGGTCGGGGCTTCAGTGAAGGTTTTTTCATTCCGCATGTTTTTTCTTCGGTTTTGATGTTGTCAGATAATTTAAAATCGGTGAAAGAAAACATGTGTTTGGCACGGGAAAAAGTGCTGAATGAGGTGTCTTTAGGCAGGATGGCGGGCCCCTTTGGGGAGCCACCTTATACGAATTTACGGGTTTCTCCTCTTGGCTTGGTCCCCAAAAAGGAACCGGGGAAGTTTAGGTTGATTCATCACCTTTCCTTCCCTCGTGGGGATTCGGTCAACGATGGGATTTCCAGAGATGAGGCTGCAGTGTCTTACACGTCTTTTGATGTGGCTGTGCGGTTGGTACGGGAGGCAGGCGTAGGTGCCTTGCTTGCTAAATCGGACATAGAGTCAGCTTTTCGTTTGTTGCCTGTGGATCCTGCCTGTTTCCATTTGTTGGGATGTCGGTTAGATGAGCAGTTTTTTGTAGACATGTGTTTGCCTATGGGTTGTGCCATCTCATGTTACTATTTTGAAGTTTTTGGTTCCTTTCTGGAATGGACGGTTCGTTTCAAGACAGGTATTTCTTCAGCCATTCATTATCTAGACGACTTTTTATTTGTAGGTCCAAGTGATTCAGGAATATGTGGTTATTTGCTGAAAACCTTTCGAGTTTTAATGTCCGAATTTGGTGTCCCGATAGCAGAAGAGAAGACGGTTGGTCCGGCTACGATTTTGTCGTTTCTGGGTATTGAAATTGATACGCAAGAGATGGTTTTCAAATTACCTGACGACAAGCTTGCGCGGCTGCTTTGTACCATTGACGAATTTGTTTTATCAAAAAAGGTTACCCTGTAGCAGCTTCAGTCACTGTTAGGGTTGCTGGTTTTTGCTTGCAGGATCGTTCCCATGGGTCGCGTTTTCTCTAGACGCCTATCATTGGCGACTAGGGGTATTTCGCGCTCATCATTTCATTCGTGTCACTAGGCAAATGAAAGATGATTTGCGCGTGTGGCAGACTTTTTTGCGATCTTTTAATGGTAGGGCGATTTGTCAGTCGGAGGAGGTTTCCAGTTTTGAGTTACAGCTGTTTACAGATGCTGCTGGCAGTGTCGGTTGTGGTGCGGTTTTTGGAGCGGAGTGGTGTTTTGCACGTTGGCCTGTGGGCTGGAGTAGTATGGGTCTGACATTGAATTTGACACTTTTAGAACTCTTTCCCATTGTGGTTGCAGTGGAGTTGTGGGGGTCAAAGATGTTGAATAGTCGCATAAGTTTTTGGACGGACAATATGGCAGTGGTGCAGGCTGTTAATAATTTGTCTTCTGGATCATTGCCGGTTTTGGCGTTACTTAGGCATCTAGTTCTACGTTGCATGCAATGTAACATTTGGTTTCGGGCTACACATGTGCCGGGTGTTGAGAATAAAATCGCAGATGCCTTATCTCGTTTGCAGATGGGGGTCTTTCGGGAGCTTCACCCGGGAGCACGGCTGGAAGGGGAGCGTTGCCCGAATCACTTATGGGCCCTGGTCGAGGGGAACTTGCCCGGCTAGTTCAAGGTTCTGTGGTACCAGGTACATGGCGGAGCCATAATAAGTTTTGGGCGGAGTGGTTGGAATTATCTGGCGGGGTTTTTCCTATAAATGATGAGCGGCATTATGAGGTCACGTTGGAGTATTTGTCTCGGATGCGTACTAATGGTTCTTCGGTGTACACGGTTTCAAAAGGTTTGACTGGTATTGCGTTTATGTTGAAGTTGTGGGGTTGTACTGATGTGACGAAAATGTTTGTTATTAGACAGGCATTGAAGGGGTGGAAGAAGGAGCATATTGTGAAGGATGCTAGGAGGCCTATTACATATGCTTTATTGCTAAGGATGCTGATGGTTGTTCCGGCTGTTTGCTTTGATCCTTATGAGTCTGTTTTGCTGCGTACTGCTTTTTCTTTGGCCTTTTTCGCAGCATTGCGGGTGAGCGAATTGGTGTCACCGAGCGCAAAGCGGTTTGGGGGTCTTCTGTTTGCGGATGTTTTATTGGAGGAAAAAGTGGTCCGGGTATGTGTGAGACGGTCCAAGACTGATCAGATGGGCGTTGGTGTTTGGTTGTGTGTGAATTCATTGGGTGGTGAATTCTGTCCAGTTCGTTTGGTGCGTGAGTTTTTGTCTTTTCAAGCTGATAGGGTTCCTTTCTTGGTACATTCTAATTCTTTGCCGCTTACTCGATTTCAATTTGGAGCCGTTCTTAAGTCTTGTTTGGAGCATTTGGGCGTTGATCCTGCTGAGTTTGGGACTCATTCGTTTAGAATAGGGGCAGCCACGGAGGCTAATGCTTTAGGTATGGGGGAGGAAGATATTAAACGTCTGGGTAGGTGGAGTTCAACTTGTTATAGGTCCTATGTGCGTCCGGATCTGGTGTTGTTTTGATTTTCCTTGTCATTTCAGAACATCGGCCGGAAGTATGGATAGTTGGCCATTCTTTTATTTTCTGGGCAGCTCGTCGGGCTGAATATCGGCCTTTAGGCCTCAGTCTTGGGGTGTCATCGGCCGAGGTGCACTGGAAAGGTATCAGAGGGCTGAGGTGGGTTCAGCTGTTGCCGTTAATAGTTGAAGTTAGTCGGGAATGCCGTGGTCCAATTGTGCTCGTTATACATGTTGGGGGAAATGATTTGGGTAATGTGAAATTGTCGGAGTTGTTGTCCCTTATCAAGGCTGATTTAGGTCATTTCAAACAGCTTTTTTCTGATTGTGTGATTGTCTGGTCTGAGGTGATTGCACGAACTCATTGGCGAGGAGCTAGAAGTGCTGTGGCCATCGAGCGGTCAAGACGGGTGTTGAATGTTCGTATTTCCAGGTTTGTTCGTTCCATTGGGGGGGTAGCAATTCGTCATTTGATGTTGGAAGGTGACAATGGGGACTTATTGTTATCTGACGGCGTTCATTTAAATGACATTGGGATCGACATCATGCTGTCGGGTCTGCAAGATGGAGTGGAGGCTGGTTTGGCATTGTGTGGTGGGGGTGGTCGGAGTACCGCGTAGGTGTTCGCGGTATCCTCCTTGGCGGAGATAGGCTCTGAAGAGTAAAATCCGGAGAAGAACCTACATGCGCGCCGCTTCACAGTGGGCGGCATCACAGGAGATGTGAATAAATTAAGTGGTTACTTCAGGGCCATGTGATACAAAAATGTTTGGTTGTGTTAAATAAAGCTGTGGCCATTCCCACATTCTCCAAGAAACAGGTTTCTTTGCTTTATTGGTTTATTAAATGGGGTAATGATGCATCAGCGACACTTAATATGGGGATAACATTAGTACATGCAGTCCTGCATCGTGTCGGCCACATCGGCACCAGAGGCTACAGTTGATTCTGCAGCAGCATCAGCGTTTGCAGGTAAGTAGCTACATCGACTTACCTGCAAACGCCGATGCTGCTGCAGAATCAACTGCAGCCTCTGGTGCCGATGTGTCCTCGCTCGTCCAACACGATGCAGGACCTGGGGCAGGAAGTGAGTGACGATACAGCGTGATCTCTCGAGAACACGCTGTGTCTGCACTGCCAGAAGCTGGGTGTTGTGAAGAGAAGTGGATGATACTTCTCGTCAGAACGCCCAGCTAGTAAAAGAAGTAAAAACGCCCCGATGTAACACACATAATACACGCCCCGATGTACGCACATAATACACGCCCAGTTGGACTTTTACTTTAAACACGCCCAGTTGGACTTTAGCAAGCCTCATTTGCATAAATACAAAAATGGTCATAACTTGGCCAAAAATGCTTGTTTAAAAAAAAAAAAAAAACGTTACTCTTATCTACATTGCAGCGCCGATCACATGCAATAGCAGATAGGGGTTGCAAAATCTGGTGACAGAGTCTCTTTATGGTAAAAGTAGATGTTGAATGTACTTTTACCTTAAGAGAAGGTAAGTGTGTACAGTAAATACTAAACCCAAAAAACATGGAGGAAGCTCAGTTTTCTCAAATTCAACCATTACATGGTACTTTAAATGGTGCCTAAAAAACTACAACTCCTCTCGCAAAAACATAATCCTTCACACACCACTCCATTGACGTAAAAATAAAAAAGTTATGACTCTAGGAAGGCGAGTGACAAATGAAAAATGGCTTGTATAACCTCTTCAGGCCGAAGCCATTTTAATAGACTTTGAGGACTTATTTTTTACGGGAGGCGTCGTAGTTTCTATTAGTAGCATCTAAAGTACCATACAATGCACTGGTAAACGGAAAAAAAATTATTTGCGTGCTGAAGTTGGAAAAAACTGCGATCCCTTCATGGCTTTTTGGGTTTCGTTATTACAGATTTCACAGTGCGGTAAAAATTGAAACGGAACTACATGCTGTGGCTCAATACGATTGCGGAGATACCAATTTATATAGGTTTTCTTAAATTACACTACTTTCAAAGAAAAAAAAACTTTTTGGTAACATTTTTTTATTGGTGTAGCCACATTCTAAGAGCCATACGGTTTTTATTTTTTCATCGATTGAGCGGTGTGATGCGTATTTTTTGTGGGACGAGCTCTAGTTTTTATAGGTACCATTTTTTGGTACATGCAATTTTTTGATCACTTTTTATGACATTTTTTTTAAGAGCTAAGTTGACCAAAAAACAGCAATTTTGGGGTTTTAAATATTTTTGGGTTCACCATGCGCGTTAAATAACGCTATATTTGAATAGTTCAGAAACAGCTATACCAATTTTGTTAACTTTTTTTTATTTTTTACATTACTTTAGAGGAAAACTGGGAATAGGTGTTTTTTTTTAACTTTTAATTTGTTCTTTTTTCCTTACTAAAAACTATATTTCCCTTTTTTTTGCTAGGGGACATGAACCAGCGATTGTTAGATCGCTGGTACAATACACTGCAATACTAATATATTGCAGTATATTGTCATTTCCACAGGCTTCTGTTAAAGTGCAGCTAAACGTTTAACAAACTTCTGACATGTCATAGTGACATGTCAGAAGTTTTGATTGGTGGAGGTCCAAGCACCGAGACCCCACCTATCGCTAAAAGTACGGAGCTGAAGCGCTCGGTACGGGCTCTTAGACTTTCTCCGATACATTGGTTTCCGGAAAAAGCCGAACAGACACGAAGCGGCTGAGCGCTCACACGAGAACTTCAGCTGCTTCATTCTAGCGATTAGTGGGGGTCTCAGTGCTCGGAAACCCCACCAATCAAAACCTCTGACATGTCACTATGACATGTCAGAAGTTTCTTAAACGTTTAGCTACACTTTAAGCCCTGCCACATGCAGGGCTTAGGAGAGGCAGAGTGAAGGCAGTCTTGGGGGCCTTCATTAGGCCCTGGGCTGCCATGACAACCATAGTGACCCAGCGATCTCATTGCGGGTGGGGGTGACGAGCTGTCAGAGGGGGCCGCCCCCTCTTTTTAACACCTCAGATGCTGCCGTCGTGACTGACCACAGCATTTGAGGGGTTAAACAGCCAGAAATCAGCTCGATCACTGTTTCTGGCCGTTAGTCCCGGATGTCATCTGTAATACACAGCTGACAGCCGCAGCGTATGGTGCACGCACAGCGCGTGAGCGCTCCATACATCACCCCTCGCACTATGACATATCTGACACAACATTTTGCGGGAAGCAGTTAAGGGGTTGAACAACAGGAACTGGTTCTTTAACCCCTTAGTGACCAGCCCATTTTAGGCCCTAATGACCAAGCTATTTTATTCGTTTTTCTATAGTCGCATTCAAAGAGCTATAACGTTTTTATTTTTTCGTCTACATAGCTGTATGAGGACTTGTTTTTTGCTGGATTAGTTGTGCTTTTTAATGGCACCATTTTTGGGTACATATAATTTTTATATTAACTTTTATTAACCTTTTTGGGGGGGATTATAAAAAAAACCTGAAATTCCGCCATTGTTCTATGCGTTTTTAAATTGACGCCGTTCACTATGCGACGTAAATAACATGTTACCTTTATTCTATGGGTCGGTACGATTACGGCGATACCACATATGTAGAGGTTTTTTTATGTTTTACGACTTTTGCACAATAAAAACACTTTTGAACTAAAATTATTTGTTTTTGCATCGTCGCTTTCCAAGAGCCGTAATTTTTTTATTTTTCCATCAATGTAGTGATTTTTTGGTCTTGTTTTCTGCGGGACAAGACGTAGTTTTGATTGGTACTGTTTTGGGGTACATGGGACTTATTGATTCATTTTTATTATGACTTTTTTGGGGGGCAATGGAAAAAAATTGCAATTTCACCATGGTTTTTTGCGTTTTTTTTTTTACGGTGTTCACCTTGCGGTTTAAATTACTTATTAACTTTATTAATGGAGTCATTATGGTCGCGGCGATACCACATATGTGTACTTTTTTTTTTTTTTTTACACTTTTACACTTTTACTAAATAAAACCACTTTTTATGGAAAAAAATGGATTTATTTTTTTACTGTACTTTTTATTAATAATCTTTATTTCACTTTGATGACTGATTTTATTAGTCCCACTAGGGGACTTTACTGTGCGATATTCCGATCGCTGCTATAATGCTCTGGTATACTTCGTATACCAGAGCATTATTGCCTGTCAGTGTAAATCTGACAGGCAATCTGTTAGGACGTGCCTTTTATCAAGCCCCCGGCTGCCATGACACCCCATCGGAGACCCGCGATTTCATTCGCGGGCCGCCGATGGGTGACAGAGGGAGCACACTCCCTCTGTAAACAAAGTTAAATGCCGCGGTCGCTATTGACGGCGGCATTTAACGGGTTAAACGGCCGCGATCGAAGTAAACTTCGATCGCGGGCGTTGGAGCAGGAGCTCAGCTGTCATCAGACAGCAGAGCCCCGGCTCCTGCCTGCACGGGAGACCCGTGCAGGACTTAGACTAGGCTGACGTGAAAAGGCGTCAGCCTAGCCTAAAGCCCATTAGTGAATCACGTGAAAAGGCGTATTAGTGGTCACTAAGGGGTTAAGGTTATATTCACGCACAGAAGATGATTTTTTCCGGAAAACCCAAACAATTTAAAGCTCCTGACCTCTTTAGGGTCCCAATGTATTCTGCTTTCTCTCTTCTGTAAAGAAGCGGCCGTACTGCCGACTGCAAGGAGTGAGGGGAGGCCGACATGACAGGATAGGAGGGAACAGGTGAGGAAAGGGTTAAGGTTACGTGCAGGGAATGAAGGGGAGGGGATTGGAAGGGAGGAGGGAGGAGGAGTAGGTCTTGGGCTTCCCGCTTTTTTCCTCAGTGCGAGGGAGACAGCAAGAAGTGAGACATCACAGGAGTAGCAGCAGCAGCGTGTGTGTGTGTGTGTTCTTACCTGATCGTGGGAGATGGCGTCCTTCAGTGAACTTGTGGAGCGGCTCCGGGCAGCAGCTGATAATCAGGACGTCGGCTGGTTTGAGGAGCAGGTGACGAGACTTGTGGGGATGACTGTGCCCCAGGCTGCTGGGCCCCGGCGCTCTCATCGCGCGGTGTCCAGGGAGGGGGGAGGGGCGGCTTCCTATCTATGATCCCCTGCTGTTTTGTCCTTGGATCTAGGCAGCCCTCTGATGCTCAGCCCTCCGGATAGTGTAGTGAGCAGGCCCGTGCCCCAGGCTGCTGGGCCCCGGCGCTCTCATCGCGCGGTGGCCAGGGAGGGGGGAGGGGCGGCTTCCTCTCTATCATCCCCTGCTGTTTTGTCCTTGGATCTAGGCAGCCCTCTGCTGCTCAGCCCTCCGGACAGTGGAGTGAACAGGCCCGAGGTAGTTACGCCGGGGGTGGTGCCTGCTCGCAGGTCACGGCGTACACGACCCCCAGCGAGACTTAGCCCAGAGGAAATCCCGCGGGTTCGGCGCCGCCGGGGAAGCCCCTCCAGGGTCGCTGCAGGCCGGTCCCCAGGGAGAGCGGCATCCCCTAGGGGGTCCCGGCCTGGCAGAAATCCCCAGCCGCGGCGGTGCTTGGCGGTCAGGGGGGGTTGGCTCCTGGCTTCCCCAATACCCCCCCCATCTAGTGTGGTTCATGATGCGGTGATGTCGGCAGCCCCGCCTGGTGAAGTGCCAATCAGGGGGCTGGCTGCTGCGAGATCTGAGTCTGGAAGACTGGCGAGTCCGGTGGGATGTGGAGTGCGGTCGGAACTGTGGATACCGCATAACGGGCAGCAAGTGGCTGGCCCTATCAGGGTCGGGGCCAATATGGAGGCCGGCCCTTCGGGACAGTCTGGTCGGGGATCTCCGTGTTCGCATTGTAGGTGCGGGCAGCGGTCGCAGATAACGGGTGACACGGATGAAGGAGACGTGGTTGAGGATCGGCGTGGGCAAGTTCGTCCGGCTGGCGGGATCACAGCGCCTGAGCAGCCAGGTGGGTGCTCTTCTTCTTTTCCTACTCTTACTCCGCGCATGTGGGGTGGCGCGGGGGATGCGGCGGGTTCTGGGGCAGTCGTCGGGTCTGCCGGGGGAGGTGGTAGCGGTCTCGATGACATAGTGGGATGTTTGCGTGAGCTGGTTAGCAGATTGGATAGGTCGCAGGCCCCGGTATCGGCGGGGGTGTCCCCGGTTGCGGTTTGGTCGGCGCCGCCGTTGGTAGTGCAGCCGCATGATAGGGTGCAAGTGGGGGGCTCGGCGGGGGCGGTGGCTGTGTCAGTGCAGACAGACGGGGCTCAAGAGGCTGACAGGGTGCGCTTGGATGATAGAGCAAGAGGGGAGGTGTATGTCTGTTTTGAGGGGCCGTTGGGGGCGCATTTAAAACAGGAAGTTCGGGAGCATATTTGGAAAGACGAATATGTGGAGATATTTTCCCTTCTTCCGTTGGTAAAATTTAATTTGGACAAAGGGAAGAGGGATGAGAGCAAGAAGGAAGAGGAGGAACGTCGGCGTTATCGGCTCATCCCACAAACTTTTGTGAATTGGCTGCAGGCCTTTGCGATCTTGGCTAGTGTGGTGGGGGAAAAGGCGCCGGAAAATTGTTCCGCGCTTTTTTGCTATATGGATGCTATCGGTGAGGCGCATCGGGCTTATGGCGGTATGGCGTGGCTGCGTTATGATGAACAATTTCGGCAGCGGAAGGCGGTTCGGCCCGGCATTAGATGAGATCAGAAGGATATCGCATTATGGTTGAGGGTGACGGCTCCGGTTAAGCCGGGACAGTCCTTTCCAGGGAGCGGAGGGTCTGCAGGGCAGGTCGGTCAGTCTGGTCAAGGTTCCGGTTCAAAAATCGGTTTTTGCTGGCAGTTTAACGATGGCCAGTGTAAATTTGGGGCAACGTGTAAGTTCAAGCACGTGTGTTCCCATTGCAGCGGGTCATCTCATGGCGCATCAAGGTGTTTGCGAAAAGGCAAGAAGGGAGGGGGATCAGGGGGTTCAGCTGGTCAAGGGGGTGACGCCGGTGAAGCTGGAAAGGATGGCCCCCTTTCTAGGTAGATACCCGGATAGGGATGGGGCGCAATTGATTGCGGATGGTTTTAGCGTGGGTTTTGTAATCCCTTCTCCTCCTTATGATATTCCAGTGACTCGCCGGAATCTCCGGTCCGCTTACCAGCATGCGGGGGTGGTGACTGAAAAACTTCTTAAAGAAGTGGGTTTGGGTCGCATGGCTGGGCCTTTTGTTGAACCACCGGTGTCGGATCTTGTTGTTTCCCCGTTGGGTGTGGTGCCGAAGCGGGAGCCAAACAAGTTTCGGTTGATTCATCATCTTTCTTTTCCCCGGGGTGCATCGGTTAACGATGGTATTGATCCGGTATTGTGTTCGGTGGTGTACGCGTCATTTGATAAAGCGGTGGCGCTGGTGCAGGAAGCGGGCGCAGGTGCTTTGTTGGCAAAAACCGACATTGAGGCGGCTTTCCGGTTGCTGCCGGTTCATCCCAAGAGTCAACCGTTGTTGGGTTGTTTTTGGGAGGGGAAGTTTTTTGTGGATCGTTGTTTGCCAATGGGCTGTTCCCTGTCTTGCGCCTACTTTGAGGCTTTTAGTTCTTTTTTGGAATGGGTAATTAGGGATGTCGCAGGTGTGAATTCAGTTATTCACTACCTGGATGATTTTTTGTGTGTTGGCCCAGGCAGATCAGCGGTGTGCGCCAATATTTTGTTTGCCTTGCAGAGAGTCATGAAGGAGTTTGGAGTCCCGCTGGCTCCTGACAAAACGGAGGGGCCTGTTACGGTTATTCGTTTTTTGGGCATCGAAATTGACTCGGTTTTAATGGAATGCAGGCTTCCAGAGGATAAGTTGGTGGCTTTTCGTTTGGAGGTTCAGGCGTCGTGTCGGCTTAAAAAGGTCACCTTACGTAGTCTGCAGTCATTGTTAGGGAAGTTAAACTTTGCGTGTCGGATCATGCCTATGGGCAGGGTGTTCAGTAGGCGGTTGGCGGCGGCGACTGCTGGTGTGAGGGCTCCGCATCACTTTGTCAGATTGAGAGGGGAGCATCGGGACGATTTGGAAGTGTGGCATCGGTTTTTGGGACAGTACAACGGCAGGTCCTTGTGGATGGCTGGGGCTTTCGATTCCGTGGATCTGGATTTATTTACGGATGTGGCTGGAGGGGGCGGTTTTGGTGCTTATTGTGGTGGCCAGTGGTGTGCTGGGGGATGGCCGGTTAGTTGGGTGGAAAGCGGTTTGACAAAGAACCTGGCCCTGCTCGAGCTGTTTCCCATCGTGGTCGCTGTGACCATTTGGGGGGATAGGCTCAGGGACAAGAAGATTCGTTTTCACTGCGATAACCTAGGGGTGGTGTTGGCTATCAATAACATCTCGGCGTCTTCTCCTCCGGTGGTTCAACTGTTGCGGCATTTGGTGTTGGTTTGTTTGTCATTAAATGCTTGGGTGGTGGCGGTGCATGTGCCGGGGGTTGAAAATTGCGTTGCTGATGCTCTTTCTCGCTCACAGTGGGATCGTTTTCGTCAGCTGGCGCCGGGAGCGGATCGGATCGGCATGGTGTGTCCGGATCATCTTTGGGAGTTGGTCTCTCTGCGGCAGGAGCATTGATTGAGCGATCCTTGGCGAGTTCTACGTGGGCAGCGTATAGGGCTGGCTGGGCTCAATGGGAGCTTTGGTTGAGAGGTTTGGGTGACGTCCGGTCAGACCGGGACAGGATGGTGGCCTTATTGTATTGGTTGGGGGATGCGTATGAGTCTGGTGTGTCTGTAGCGAAAGTGAATACGTTTGTGTCCGCTGTGGCATTTGGCTTGAAATTGCATGGCGAAAAAGACGCTAGCAAAGAATTTTTGGCGGTTCAAGCTTTAAAAGGTATTCGCAGGGGAAGAGGGTCGGTAGATCGGCGGCGGCCAGTTTCTTACCGAATTCTTTGCCTATTAGGAACGGCCGTGGAGTTGGTTTGCAGTTCAGCCTTCGAAGTCCGATTGTTTCGCTTGGCTTTTTCATTAGCCTTTTTTGGGGCTTTTAGAGTGGGTGAATTGGTGTCACCAAGTGGGTTGCGCGCGGGGGGACTGAGTCAAGAGGATGTGGAGTTGTTTGCCGATAGAGTGGAGATATTGCTGCGCAGGTCAAAAACGGACACGGCGGGTAAGGGGACGCGAATTGTGTTATTTGCCATCAGGGGCTCGGCGGTGTGTCCGGTACAGTGTATGTCTGCTTTTGGGGTACAGGTGGGGGTAATGGGGGTTCCGTTACTGCGGCATGAAGACGGGTCCTTTTTATCCAGGTTTCAATTTGGGGCAGTGTTTAAACGCTGTTTGCTGGCAATTGGGTTGCAGTCAGCTGAGTATTCTTCCCATTCGTTTCGTATTGGCGCAGCAACTGAGGCGGTGCGATGGGGGTTGGATGAGGCTGGGGTCAGGCGTATCGGGAGATGGGAGTCTAACCGTTTTCGATCTTATGTGCGGCCTCACTTGCTGTCAGACTGTTAAGAAGCTGCTGGGAGGTATGTGGTGCTGGTGGAAGATGGAGTGTGACTGGGATTTGTAAGAAGTGTGTGTTTATTTCTTTCACAGGTTCGCGTCCTTTGCTGGTGTGGATCCTGGGGCACTCCTTTGTGTACTGGGGCGCATTACGGGCGGAGGTTCGCCCGGATGGTCGTCAACTAAGGATTCCGCGGGAGGATGCTATCCTGCATTGGCTGGGTTTTCGGGGAATGGTTTGGTCAAGGGTACTACCGGAATTCCAGGTGTATACGCAGCTAGACCGTGTTCCCGAAATTTTAGTTTTACATGTTGGGGGGAATGATTTGAGTGTTCGCCCTTTTCGAGATTTGGTGAGGGATATTAAGCACGACTTGTTGTGTTTATGGGCATTACACCCGGGCCTGATTATAGTATGGTCAGATATTGTACCAAGAAAGACATGGCGCTTGGCCCGATCCGTGGAGAGACTTAATAAGGCCAGAATAAAAGTAAACAGGGCTGTGTCTGCATTTGTGGCAAGAAATGGAGGTGTTGTGGTCAGGCATAGGGATCTGGAAGCGGGGGTAGGTTGTTATTGGAGACAGGATGGGGTGCATTTGAATGAGGTGGGGATGGATTTGTGGAGTTTGGCCCTAGCAGACGGGATTGAAAGAGGTGTGTTGGTGTGGAGGAGCTCACGGCCTTGAGGCGGTCAAGGTCCATGTCGCAGTGGCGGGGGGAGTCCTTGAGGTTGGTCAGTAAAACTGGTGGGGGGTATGCGTCCCCCAAAAATAGGTGGAAGGCTTCTTAGGGTGTTACCCCTTTGAAGTGCTTTATGGAAAAGCCATCTGCAAGAAGGTGCCTTCGAGCCAGTTTACGGCTGGAGGTAAAACAAGTGGTGGTGGCAGATGGCTACGTTTTTTATAAGTCGTGGTAACCTCAAGGGCTTACCCTGGTCAATTATAAGGTGTTATTTATATTGACCCTGTTAAGGGTTTGGTATGTGTATTCTGGTAGAATTTCCAATGTTTGGGAATTCTAAGTTATTTAAAGTTTGGGTTATAAAATTTTCTAATTTTATAAAATTTATAATAAACGGCTGCTGTGGCCATTAAAATCCAACCTGGTGTCGTGTGTTATTATTCTAAAAGGGTAAGGAATAATTATGGATCACTCGACTCTACTTATCCAAGTCAAGAAGCGGCCGTACTGCCGACTGCAAGGAGTGAGGGGAGGCCGACATGACAGGATAGGAGGGAACAGGTGAGGAAAGGGTTAAGGTTACGTGCAGGGAATGAAGGGGAGGGGATGGGGAGGGGATTGGAAGGGAGGAGGGAGGGGGAGTAGGTCTCGGGCTTCCCGCTGTTTTCCTCAGTGCGAGGGAGACAGCAAGAAGTGAGACATCACAGGAGTCCCGCCCACCCGCCCTTTTTTATTTTTCAGATTTTGGAAGGAGAAGTGTGGGTATTGAATGGTGATTATTGCCTGGTGTAATTGGTGGTGTTTGCATTGTCACGGTGGCTGGCGGGGGGAGTCCTTGAGGTTGGTCAGTAAAACTGGTGGGGGGGTCGCATCAGGGGTATGCGTCCCCCAAAAATAGGTGGAAGGCTTCTTAGGGTGTTACCCCTTTGAAGTGCTTTATGGAAAAGCCATCTGCAAGAAGGTGCCTTCGAGCCGGTTTACGGCTGGAGGTAAAACAAGTGGTGGTGGCAGATGGCTAAGTCGTGGTAACCTCAAGGGCTTCCCCTGGTCAATTATAAGGTGTTATTTATATTGACCCTGTTAAGGGTTTGGTATGTGTATTCTAGTAGAATTTCCAATGTTTGGGAATTCTAAGTTATTTAAAGTTTGGGTTATAAAATTTTCTAATTTTATAAAATTTATAATAAATGGCTGCTGTGGCCATTAAAATCCAACCTGGTGTTGTGTGTTATTATTCTAAAAGGGTAAGGAATAATTATGGATCACTCGACTCTACTTATCCAAGTCATGGCTCATTCTGCTTTTACAGAAAATTCGAAACTGTGCCAGATCCGCGAGGTCCAGCGCGGGCCTCTACCTTGCTATGCCCCATGGAGTGAAATATACGTTAGCGAGGAGCTGGCGTAGATTTCCACTATAATTTATGCCACTTTTCTGGGAGAATCATAATAAATTTGTTGGCTCAGTGGCCACGCCCCTTTCCCCTCGACCCCGCCCCATTTCTACAAAAGTGTGGAAAGTGGCGCAAAAAAAGGGCAAAAATTGCAATTTGCATAAAAAATGCGACTTTTAATCCCTTTTGCGACTTTTCTACGCCTGGCGTAGAAGAGTTGATGAATGACCTCCCCCTTAGTGTCTTATGTCTCTGTGTTCTTCTCCTGCCTGTAGTCCTCGCCTTCCTTACAGCTGTACTAGTGACTGGACCGTGAAGTAACAATCATTACCAGATAGAACGTCAGGTCCGCTCATTGTATAATATTACAACAGAGGATGAGGAACGTTTCTTGGGAAGGTCCTTGTATAAACATTACAAGTTGTAGAGTCATTTACTGCTTCACATAAGCTGAGAGACTTTCCTCCGGTTCTGTCCATATTTCATGGATTTCATGACTAGATGTCACATTATAAAAGCTCTTAGCTGCCATATTTGCGCTCACTTATATATAAATACCGTCAGGGCCGGCCTTAGGTTGGATGGCGCCCTGTGCGGGATTCTCTATTGCCGCCCTCCACAAACCAAAAATTAACCACATTTATAGACACATACTGGAACATATATACTGCACATACATAGGAGGGACATATTTAGACAAACAGGCAAATATATATATATACACATTCTGGAATATATACACACACACAGACACACACACACACACACACACACACACACAGGAACATAGATACTGCACATACATAGGAGGGACATATTTAGACAAACAGGCAAATATATATATATATATATACACATTCTGGAATATATACACACACACAGGAACATATATACAAACACACATTCACATACATACCCATATATACACTGTGCAGATAATGTAGTAGATGTCACCTGCAGTCCTATGTAACACCACAGATAACACAGTGATAACTCTCTGATTACAGATAATGTAGTAGATGTCACCTGCAGTCCTATGTAACACCACAGATATCACACTGTCATAACTATACCCACACATATATACACACACAGAGGCACACATATATACACACTAACATAGAGACATATATACACATATATACACACACATACTGGAACATATACACACACGAACACAGAGACACATACACACACATAGACACTTACATCTCTTCTTGCTGACAGGATCACAGGTTTCTTGCAGGACGGGCTGTGACGGAGCTTCCTCCTCTGCTCTTGCTCCTCGGCTCTTGTTTCCTCCGTGTGTGTAATGAGGAGGAGAGGACAGAATAGGGGCAGAGCCCAGTGTTGCCCCCTACATGCTGGGAGGGTGCAGCGCCCCGTGTCCTCGTACAGGTCACACACACCTAAGACCGTCCCTAAACATCGTCTCTTACACAGATCTCAAGTCTCTCACTGTCTATTATCCACTCAACTGACACCAACTGACACCTGCAGTTCTATGGAGACGGCTGGTGCAGAGGAGCTCTGAGGAAGGGATCATTCAAAGCGTCCAATCAGAAGCTGCCAACTGGTTTGTACCACTAGGTAAACTACAAGGGTAGGCTCGGACCAAACCAATGACAGTTTTTGTGTTTGTTTTAATTAAGCAACAAGCGGTTATATGTTATACATTTTATATATATATATCCAAGAAAGAGAACGTGAAGCAGCACTCAAATAAAGTGAATTTATTCATCCAACATGGAACCACAACGTTTCATCTCCTCTATGAAGGCATTTTCAAGTCACTTTATTTGAGTGCTGCTTCACGTTCTCTTTTTTGGATATCTAACACATAAGGAGAGGTCACGCCTTTATTTTTGAAGCTTTGCCCCAGCCTAGTCAGGCATTTGTTCACAGTGCTGCTCCAATCCTCTGCTTTTTTATATATATATATATATATATATATATATATATATATATATACATATATATACACACACACACACACACGTGTATGGAAAGGAAATGATTCATTCCATCTCAAACAGAAAAATATTGACATTACAGATTTAGGCCCCATGCACATGACCGTAAAAACTCCCGTAATTACGGGCCCATAGACTTCTATTGGTCACGGGTACCTCCCCGTATGCTTACGGGAAGGTGCCCGTGCTGTTGAAAAAGATAGAACATGTCCTATTTCAGGCCTTAATTACGGCACGGGCAGCCAATAGAAGTCTATGGGGCTCCCGTAATTACGGGTGACTACGTGTGTGCATCCGTAATTACGGGAGCGTTGCTAGGCGACGTCAGTAAATAGTCACTGTCCAGGGTGCTGAAAGAGTTAAACGATCGGCAGTAACTGTTTCAGCACCCTGGACAGTTGCTACCGATCACAATATAGATAAAGCTGTAAAAAAAAAAAAAAGACGTTCATACTTACCCACAACTCCCTGCTTCTTCCTCCAGTCCGGCCTCCTGGGATGACGTTACAGCCCATGTAACCGCTGCAGCCAATCACAGGCCAATCACTGGCTGCAGCGGTCACATGGACTGCCGCGTCATCCAGGGAGGTCGGACTGGATGTCAAGAAAGGGACGCGTCACCAAGACAACGGCCGGGTAAGTATGAATTTCTTTTACTTTTATTACGGAAAGGGCTGTCCCTTCTCTCTATCCTGCACTGATAGAGAGAAGGGGCTGCCGATTAGTGCAGTGCAATTTTGCAGCCAAAAACGTGCCCGTAAATACGGGTAGAATATGGGTCGAATACGTGTGACCAAGGACCCGTATTTATGCCAGTATTTACGGGTGTACAAAAATACGGTCATGTGCATGGGGCCTTATGGGGTGATTTGGTTTCTTTGAAACGGCAGCGCTTTAAGTCTTTTTATTCCTGTCAGCGAGTTAATTGTAAAGATAAAGACTCGCCCAATATCCACGTTTTAATGTTCTGTTAGTGTCTTCATCATACTGGACGGGTGAGATAATGTGATTGATAGAAGATAAGCCGCGGTTTCCCTATTTATGGCGGTATCACAACAGCAACCACATTGGCCTCTCACATTATTAACCCCTTAACGCACCATGACGTAACTGTACGTCAAGGTGAGCAGTAAATTCGCGCACCTTGACGTACAGTTACGTCAGTGCTTTGACAGTTAACCGCCGCGCGGCGCTACACCGCAGCGGCGGTTAACTGTGCAGGGTGTCAGCCCTGCTCTCCCCGTTGCCGATCAGCGGCCTGTCGCCGCTGATATCGGCAGTTAACCCCTTAATTGCGGCGCTCGATTTTGAACGCCACAATTAAGGTCTTTAGCGCCGATCGGCAGCCCCCATGTGAAATCACGGGGGCTGGCGATGGTACCCATGGCAACCGGACGCCAGACAATGGCTTCCGGGTTGCCATGTACAGAAGCCTATGAGGACCACCCCGAGGGTGGTCGTCGTAGGCTTCCTGTCAGTGTGACTGTCACGTCACAATGACAGTTGGAATGCATTACACTACGTGTGTAGTGTAATGTATTCCAGCAGCGATCAGAGCTGCAAGTCTAAGTGTCCCCTAGTGGGACAAGTGAAAAAAGTAAAAAAAAGGATAAAAATGTTTTAAAAAAAGTGTAAAAATAAAAGTTATAAGTGACATAAACAAGAACTGCTTTTTTTCCTATAATAAGTCTTTTATTATAGGAAACAAAATGAATACGTAAAAAAAAAAGTACACATATTTGGTATCACCGCGTTCGTAACGACCCCAACTATAAAACTATAATATTATTTTTCCCGCACGGTAAACACCGCAAAAAAATAAACGAAAAACAATGCCAGAATCACTATTTTTTGGTCACCACCCCTCCCAAAATATACAATAAAAAGTGATCAAAAAGTCGCATGTACGCCAAAATAGTACCGATAAAAACTACAACCCGTCCCGCAAAAAACAAGCCCTTACACAGCTTTTTTGACTGAAAAATAAAAAAGTTATGGCTCTCAGGATATGGTGACACAGAAAATAAATTATTTTCTAAATAAGTTATTTTATTGCGCAAACGCTGCAAAACATAAAAAAACGTATATACATATGGTATCGCCGTAATCGTACCGACCCGCAGAATAAAGTATAATAGTCATTTATAGCCCAGGGTAAACGCCGTCAAAAAGCAATAAAAATCATTGTCAGAATTGATGGTTTTTGGTCACCTGGCTTGCCGAAAAATTGAATAAAAAGTGATCAACAAAATCTCATGTATCCCAAAATGGTACCAACCAATGGTACAGCTCGTCCCGCAAAAAATATGCCCTCACACCACTCTATTGACAGAAAAATAAAAAAGTAGTGGCTCTCAGAAAGCGGGGAGGAAAAACGAAAAAGCAAAACATGAATCAGTTCGTAAAGGGTTAATTACTTTCGAATAAAAAAACTTTTATGACCACATGTGGGGTATAGCCGCACTTGGGAGAAATTGCTTTACAAATGTTGGGGTGCATTTTCTCCTTTATCCTTTGTGAAATTGAAAAAAATCAACATTTTAGTGGAAATAATGTTGATATTATTTTTCACGCCCTAATTCTAATAAATTCTGCAAAAGACGTGTGGGGCCTAAATGCTCACTATACCCCTAGATAGATTCCTTAAGTGGTGTAGTTTCCCAAATGGGGATTCTTTTGGGGGGCTTCCACAGTTTCGGTCTCTCAGGGGCAGGGGCGTAACTAGGAAAGACTGGGCCCCATAGCAAACTTTTGACTGGGGCCCCCCCTCCCCTGGGTGTCACACAACCCCCCCCTTGTAGATAGTGCCTTTTTTACAGCCCCCCCTGTAGATAACGCCATACAGCCCCCCCTCTGTAGATAGTGCCATACATGCCCCTGTAGATAACGCCATACAGCCCCCCTGCAGAGAACGCCATACAGCCCCCCTGTAGAGAACGCCATACAGCCCCCCCTGTAGGGAACGCCATACAGCCCCCCCCTGTAGAGAACGCCATACATCCCCCCCCCTGTAGGGAACGCCATACAGCTCCCCCCCTGTAGGGAACGCCATACAGCCACCCCCCCCCTGTAGGGAACGCCATACAGCGTCCCCCCTCCCAAAAAAATGCGACCTACAGTGTGTCCTACAAAATACATGTATCCCCTATCCACAGGATAAGGGATACATGTGTGATCGCTGGCAGCGATAGGGAGAACGGGGGACTGAAAGTCCCCTGAAGTTCTCCATGACTAACCTCTGACTTACGGCGTCTGCGCAGCTCAATAAAAATGAAAGGAGCGCTGATCACGCATGCGCACAAGCGCGACCGGCGCTCCATTCATTTCTCCGGAGCTGCCGACACAGACCCCGGAAGTCCGAGGTTTGTGATGGAGAACTTCAGGGGACTTTCAGTCCCCCGTTGCCCCTATCAATGCCAGCGATCACACATGTATCCCCTGTCCTGTGGAGATCCTGTGGAGAGGGGATACATGTCCTGTGGAGAGGGGGATACATGTCCTGTGGAGAGGGGGATACATGTCCTGTGGAGAGGGGATACATGTCCTGTGGAGAGGGGATACATGTCCTGTGGAGATCCTGTGGAGAGGGGATACATGTCCTGTGGAGAGGGGATACATGTCTTTTGCTCTATTTTGCGCCTTCAGGACCAGACACCGTTTAGCCCTTTTTAGCACGTGTTAGTTAAATGGCTATAACTTTTTTATTTGTTGGGCTAACGACGTGATTTTTGCGATGTTTTTTTCCATAGACAATGCAGGTTTCATTTTTTATCGTTTTTATACACACCTTTTTTGCTATTTTAGAATTTTTATTCATAAAGTTTGAAAATAATAGTAAAAAAATAAGCTTTTTTACATTTCAGCTATTTTTTTTTTTGGTAATAACATAGTTTTACCCTAAAATAGACCTTTTATTTGTGATCGCCATTGTCTACCGTAAATCTTTATATATTACATGTCTATATTAGGGTAATTGGGTCAGCGCTAGCGTTACAACAATGATTTGCGGGGGGGGGGAACGTTTTTTTTTTGGGGTGGGTATTTTATGTGTATTTATTATTGAATTTTTTTTTGCACTTTAATTTATTATTTTTTTATTATTATGGTCTGTCCCTCAAAGGTCAAAGAAGACCTTTGGGAAACTTTATATATATTTTTTTCTATCTTTTACACCATGCTTTTCCACTGTAACTGGAGCTGCACAGCAGCCCCAGTTACAGGGGAAATCAGCCCTCTCATAGTGACGATTGTCACTAATAGGGCTGTGCTGGGTCTCGTAAGACCCAGCAGCTGTCTGTCACTAACAGCACCCGGCGATCATGTGACCAGTCACATGATCACCGGGAGGAATAGAGACAGCGCCGCTGCTGCTGTCTCTATTCCTATACACAGCGTTCATTGAACGCTGTGTAAGAAGACATCGGAGAAGACAGAAGCAGAATAGCTGCTTCTGTCTTCTCCTCAGGGTCCCCGGCAGTCACTGACAGCCGGAGACCCGACATTCAGCTGCCCGATCGCGCGGGCAGCAAGTTAAAACCCGAGTCGTAGAAAGTCTATGGCTGGGGTTTTAAGGACCCTGACCGCTGGCCGTAAAAATACAGCCAGCGGTCGGGAACAAGTTAATGGCAGAGCGGGGAGATGCCGTAGTGTTCAGTGGCGTCCCGCAGTAGCAGCCATAGCGGCTGCTAGCGGAGCCTCCGGCCATGGTGGGGGCCGTGCCGGCGGGCGACACGGCCCCCTCATGCCCCGGGCCCCCTCATGCCCCGGGCCCCGTAGCAGCCGCTACGGCGGTAGTTACGCCACTGCTCAGGGGCTTTGCAAATTCGACATGACACCCAAAAACTATTCCAGCTAAATTTGAGCTCCAAAAGCCAAATAGCGCTCCTTCCCTTCTAAGCCCCGGTGTGGGTCCAAACAGCAGTTTATTACCACATATGGGGTATTTACGTAATCGGGAGAAATTGCTTTACAAATGTTGGGGTGCTTTTTCTCCTTTATTCCTTGTAAAAATTAAAAATGGCTACCTTTTTTCAGAAAAAAAGTAGATTTTTACCTTTACAGACTAATTTCAATGAATTCAGCAAAACAACTGTGGGGTCAAAATGCTAACTTTACCCCTAGAAAAATGCCCTGAGGGGTGTAGCTTCCAAAATGGGGTCACTATTGGGGGGTTTCCATGGTTTTCATCCCTCCAGTGCATTGCAAACGCGACACGGCACTGAAAACTATTCCAGCAAAATCAGAAATCCAAAATCCAAATGGTGCTCCTTCTCTTCTGAGGCCTGCTGTGGGTCCAAACAGCAGTTTATTACCACATATGGGGTATTGCTATAATCGGAAGAAATTGCTTTACATATGTTGGGGTGTTTTTTCTACTTTATTCCTTGTAAAAATTTAAAATTTCTACGTTTTTTCACAAAAAAAGTAGATTTTCACCTTCACATACTAATTCAAATAAATTTAGCAAAAAAACTGTGGGTTCAAAATGCTAACTATACCCATAGATAAATTCATTGAGGGGTATAGTTTCCAAAATGGGGTCACTTTTGGGAGGTTTCCACTGTTTTGGCAGCACAAGACCTCCTCAAACCTGACATGGTACCTAAAATATATTCTAAAAAAAAGGAGGCCCAAAATCCACTAGGTGCTCCTTTGCTTCTGAGGCCTGTGTTTCAGTCCATTATCACACTAGGGCCACATGTGGGATATTTCTAAAAACTGCAGAATCTGGGCAATAAATATTGAGTTGCATTTCTTGGGTAAAACCTTCTGCGGTACATAAAAAATGTATTAGAAATGAATTTTTGAAGAAAAAAATGAAAATTTGTAAATTTCACCTCTACTTTGCTTTAATTCCTGTGAAACGCCTAAAGGGCTAAAACACTTTGTGAATGCTGTTTTGAATACTTTGATGGGTGCAGTTTTCAAAATGGGGTGACTTCTGGGGACTTTCTAATATATAAGGCCCTCAAAGCCATTTCAGAACGAGAAATTGCTGCTAAAGTTCTAAGCCTCGTAACGTCCTAGAAAAATAAAAGAATGTTCAAAAAACGACGCAAACATAAAGTAGACATATGGGGAATGTTAACTAGTAAGTATTTTGTGTGGTATTACTATCTGTTTTACAAGTAAATACATTAAAATTTAGAAAAATGCTAATTTTTGCTAATTTTCTCTAAATCTTGGCGTTTCTTACAAATAAATATTTAATTTAACGACGAAATTTTTTCAGTATCATAAAGTACAACATGTCACGAGAAAACAATCCCAGAATCGCTTGCATAGGTAAAAGCATTCTGGAGTTATTACCACATAAAGTGACACATGTCAGATTTGCAAAAATGGGGCTGGTCCTGAAGGCCAAAACAGGCTTAGACACTAAGGGGTTAATGAATTGCTGCGAGGCCTCCCCTCCTGAATAGTGGATGTATGTAACGTATAGGGTAAGGGCACACAGGGGGATACGCTGCGTAAAAGTACACAGCGTATCCGCCATGGGAGCCGCAGGGAATTTCACCAGAAAAACTGCACAGAATTGTGGTGCAGTTTTTCGTTTGGAATCTCCACTGCGGAAATAATGCTAGAAAAATAAACACTTTTTTCGGATTCGTGATTTTTGCAGGCGGAATCGCAGCTTTTCCATTGCAAAAATCACAACATTTGCCTATTTATTGCGAGTTTTACCCCCCATTAAATTCAATGGAAAAAACCTGAAAGAGAAGAGCAGCGATTCCGCAGCATAAAGTGACAGGATGCGGATTTTAAAAAACGCACCGCAGGTCAATTTATGAAACGGTTTCTCAGCATATTTGTTCAAATTTCATCCACTCTGCGGTTACTATAATACGCAATTAAATCAGTTTTCGAAAATGAACAGTGTTTACGCTGAGGGTATGTTCACACGCTAAAGTAAAATCGGCTGTAAAATGCGGATGTTTTTAAGGGAAAACGGCCTCTGATTTTCAGCTGCTTCTTAAGCAAAAGTTTTTGATGCGTTTTTTTTTTTAAGCTGTTTTTTTATTGACACAATGAAAAACGGCTCCAAAAAGGACTCAAGAAGTGACATGAGTTTTTTTTTTCACAAAGCGTTTTTTTTACTACAGGGTGTAATCAGGAGCGTAGCTGGGGATGGCAGGGGGGGGGGGCATCAATGGCGGATTATCATGGTACATTGTAGTTTTGACGCGATTTTGCCGCAAATCGCGGCAAAAGAACGTGATGAAACTGCATTGTGTATGTCCTGCAAAAGGACCTTTAGACATAAGGTCACATGACCTCATCTCTGAAGTTCTTACTATTGCTTAGAGACCTGCTGGTCACATGACCTCATCTCTGAAGTTCTTACTATTGCTTAGAGACCTGCTGGTCACATGACCTCATCTCTGAAGTTCTTACTATTGCTTAGAGACCTGCTGGTCACATGACCTCATCTCTGAAGTTCTTACTATTGCTTAGAGACCTGCTGGTCACATGACCTCATCTCTGAAGTTCTTACTATTGCTTAGAGACCTGCTGGTCACATGACCTCATCTCTGAAGTTCTTACTATTGCTTAGAGACCTGCTGGTCACATGACCTCATCTCTGAAGTTCTTACTATTGCTTAGAGACCTGCTGGTCACATGACCTCATCTCTGAAGTTCTTACTATTGCTTAGAGACCTGCTGGTCACATGACCTCATCTCTGAAGTTTTTACTATTGCTTAGAGACCTGCTGGTCACATGACCGCAGGACTTCCAGCAGCAGCAGCGACTCCACAGAGAAGACTGACTATGTAAGTATAAGGGGATTGATTTGTTTAATGGGACTGTATTTAGGGGTCTGGTGTGGGGACTGTATTTAGGGGTCTGGTGTGGGGTCTGTATTTAGGGGGGCTGGTGTGGGGTCTGTATTTAGGGGGTCTGGTGTGGGGTCTGTATTTAGGGGGCCTGGTTTGGGGACTGTATTTAGGAGGTTTGGTGTCTATTAGTTTAAGGGGTCTGTATTTAGGGGGTCTGGTCTGGGGTCTGTATCAGATTAAGGGATTTAGGGTCTGTATATTTAGGGGTCTGTGTTAGTTTAAGTGATCTGGGGTCGGTATTTAGGGGGTCTGTTTTAGTTTGAGGTCTGTGTCGGTATTTAGGGGGTCTGTATTTGGGGGTGTGATCTGTATTTGTTTATGGGGTCTGTATTTAGGGGTCTGTATTAGTTTTGGGTTTTTTATTTAGGGGTCTGTATTAGTTTAGGGGGTCTGGTCTGAGGTCTGTATTAAGGGAGTCAGGTCTGGGGTTATTATTAGTGTAGGGGGTCAGGTCTGGTGTCCGTATTTAGGGGTCCGGTCTGAGGTCTGTATTTATTCAGGGTGCTTGTGATGGGGGTCTGTATTTGTTTAGGGGGTCTGGTCTGGGGAATGCAATAGTTTAGAAGGTCTGGGTCTGTAGGTATTCTATAATCTAGTCTGTGGTCCAATTTTATTAGTATGAGTAAAAGGGGTTGTCCAGGCACGTGGATAGGTCATCAGTATAAAAAACGGTCTGTGCCCGCACCACCCCTTTAATGTATGGTCCTGGGCCTTGGTGTCTAAATTTGTGTGTTTCTATAGGGGCTGGAAATGGCTGCAGAAGTGATGGGCAAAGATGTCTAATCAGGAGAAGTCGCCATAACGGTCTGTGCCAGATGGAGAAGAAAAGAAAACGGCACCCATCAGAGAAGACGTCACTGGATCTATAGGGGATCTCCTCTCCTGACATGTCTGTTGCAGGTAATCCTTGTATTCTACATATTTCTGTGTACCCAGAGCTAATAGACAAATGCGTGTTACCATTCCCATTGTCAGAAGGAGGTGTCCCTACACCGTGTGATACTGTCAGCGATGGTGGAGACTGTCAGTATGTAGGGACACAGCCCTTTAACAAGGGGAATCGTAACAACCATTTGTCAATGCTCACACAAAAAGGTGGTGTTCACTATAGACACGGCAGAGCGGCGGTAGGGAAGGGGTGCCCAAGTTTGTGGAACAGCCCATGGCCTATGGTCTACTTAATCCACCACTGCCGGCCATTCAGCCAGCTCCTTTCTACAAGTGAAGCGGCTCGATACTTTGCGCCGCTTGCATCGTTGAAAGGCGCTGATTGGCAGAGAAGCGTTCAACCCCAGGAGACCTGCGCAGAAGAGAGCAGGTCTCCATTGCTGCCGGACGGCGTGGGAACGGGATTAAGGTGAGTTTGAATAGTTTGTTATTTTATCGTAATAAAAAAGTGTGTGGCATTATCTACGGGTGTGGATTTATCTACAGGGGGGGCTATATACTGGTGTGGGCTATCTGTGGAGCACTATATACAGGGTGGGCTATATCTACAGGGGAATATATCTACAGGGGGCTATCTGTGGAGCACTATATACAGGGGTGGGCTATATCTACAGGGGGGCTATATACAGGGTTGGGCTATACGTGGAGCACTATATACAGGGGTGGGCTATCTGTAGAGCACTATAGGGGGAGCTATATGTGGGACACTATACAGAGGTGGGCTATATGGGGGCACTATCTACAGGGGGCTCTATGGGGGGCACTATCTACAGGGTGCTCTATGGCAGGCACCATCTACAGGGGGCACAGTGTGTGTGTGTGGGACATGGTGTATCGTGCTATTATAATTAGAGGTGCAGTGTATGGCGCTATTATATTTAGGGGCGTAGTGTGTGGTATAATGAGAACTTTATCTTTGTTTATAGGTGTAGAAATGTAGGAAAAGTGAGAAGCTGAAGACATCTGAGAAGCAAACTGCAGAAATGGGTTGTGACCGGGAGAAGTCATCATAGAGGTCTGGACCGGATGGAGAAAAAGATCTAGAATCTGAGACGTCACCGGTGAGTCACTTAATGTAAATGTTCATTCTGCCTCTAATCAGCACTGTAGTCACTGTATGATTTGCAGCGAGATGATGGGTGGTGTGATTTTTTTTTTAATGAAACAGCATCTCCCAGCATATCTTTACCATTGTTCGGACCATGCTGGGAGCTGGAAACAATTTAGTGTGAACCTATACGTCAGGGGTTGCACTAAATTGAGCTGTATTTGTGCTGGTGCTTTATATATGTACTGAGCTTGGTTCTGGGGCTGTATTTATGTACTGAGCACTATTCTGGTGTTGTGTATAGAACTATATTGCTTGTAAAATGTACAAATGTTTTTATGCTCGAGTTACATAAAAAGAAATGTGGAAAATAAATGACACGTCGACTGGTAGAGAAAACAAACATTGCGAGGGGGAAGGAGATGTCGGGAAAGAGGTTGGGAGGGGGGGGGGCGCCAAACTGAATCTTTGCCCCGGGTACTGGAGAACCTAGCTACGCCTCTGGTGTAATACTGTCTCATGCCTCCCATCCAGCAGATGGCACCGCGGGAGCGCCATGAACACTCACCCCTGCAGCCGCACCATCCTGACCTGCCTCGGGTCCCCTGGACGAGCTCCAGGCGGGCTCTCCAGGTGAGCTTGCCGCGCTGGAGGCAGAAGAAGACGCCTCCGTCTGCTGAACCGCCAATGAAGGAAGCCTTTCTTGCCGACCGGGCCCATGTTGCTCTATCGGCCTCTTCATTCGACTGCGGTCACACAGGCCGACTGCCCACCGCACGCTGCTCTGGATGCCAGGGGCCCGACCGCTCCTTCCTGCTGCCCTCACCCGCACACCGGAAACTGCCGCCATCTCTCCCACCGGCCTCGGACCGTCCACGCCACTGCTCCCGTCCTCCGGAACCTCCACAGCAGGTAAGGGGCGGGGGGTCACACTCCGTCTGCGCCGTGGAACCGGCGATGTAGGGCTGAGGCACTCAGGCGGCCTGGAACGCAGAGCCCTGGGGGGACACCCACAAGGGCCCCTAACTGCTCCTGCACTCACCCTAGCCCCTTCTCCACTGCCTGTACCCTAATCCTCTCCAGCAACTGCTCTAAGCCCTCCGTCTATAGTCTAGGCCCTAAACTGACACAAACACTGATGGCTACCCTGACACTGGCTGCACACACCTTCTCCTCACAAACTTTTTCAAGCCATAAAATGGCTTCCTTGCCTACTACCTATATATATATATATATATATATATTCCATAACTCCACCCCCAATACCCCCAGCCCCCCAGTAAGGTTCCTAACTTAAACCCACCCACCAATCTATAATCACAATACCCCTCTACTTGACCCCTTGCAGGCCCAGAACCATCATGACCGCCCTCTGTCCAGCTTTGCTTAGCTCTGGGCTCACAATAGCGACTGTAGCATCTGAGGTGTTAAGAAGAGGGGTGACCCCCTCTAATAGTCCATCACCCAACTCAACGGCGTGATCGCAGGCTGCCGATGATTGGCATGACAACCTGGGGCCCTAATGAGGGGCCCCAGGTCTGCCATCTCTGCACTCCTATTAAGACTTGCCTCCGGCAGGGATCACGATATACTTCAGTTCATTAGTAGTGCAATAGTATCATGCAAGCGATGCAATGATTGCTGGGTCAAGTCCCCTAAGGGGATGTAAAACAAAGGTTTATTTTTATGTACACAAAGTTAAAAAATAAATAAATTACCCTCTAAAGCAGGGGTTTCAAGCAAGCGGCCCGCATGTGGCCCCTGACGCTGTCATCTGCGGCCCGTGGGACACTGAGCCGCTAGTGCAGGCTCTGCTCCGGGATTCTGTGGAATTCCCTGACATCGATATCCACATATGGACAGCGATGTCTGGGGCTTCCCCAGAGCCAGAGTCCCACGCAGAGCGCTAGTATAGACTCTGCTCAGGGACTCTGCGGAATTCCCTGACATCGCTGTCCATATATGCAGAGTCCCGGGCAGAGCGCTAGTATGTCTGGGGCTTCCCCAGAGCTGGAGTCCCGGGCAAAACGCTAGTATAGGCTCTGCTCCGGGACTCTGGGGAAGCCTCTGACATCGCTGTCCAGTATCTACAGACGGCACAGTGGCATTATCTACAGACGGCACAGTGGCATTATCTACAGACGGCACAGTGGCATTATCTACAGACGGCACAGTGGCATTATCTACAGACGGCACAGTGGCATTATCTACAGACGGCACAGTGGCATTATCTACAGAGGGCACTGTGGCATTATCTACAGAGGGCACTGTGGCATTATCTACAGAGGGCACTGTGGCATTATCTACAGAGGGCACTGTGGCACGGTCTAAAAAGGGACTGCCCAATCTTGACATGTGTCTGCCAAACGCTGCCAACTGAGCCGCCGGACTGCATTTAGCGACACAAACTGGAAAACTGAATTGTTGAAATAAGCACGTGGAGAAATATCTAAAAATGTTAAACCTAGCGGTATTATTATAGTAATGTAGTATTATTATAGTAATGTAGTATTATTATTATAGTAATGTAGTATTATTATAGTAATGTAGTATTATTATTATAGTAATGTAGTATTATTATAGTAATGTAGTATTATTATGATAGTAATATAGTGTTATAGTAGATCAAATAACTAATTGATTGACAATTTTGTATTGTATCAAATTTGAAAGTAATGCGGCCCGTCAACTTCCCATTTTTTCTATATGCGGCCCACTTACCCGGCCGAGTTTGAGACCCCTCGGATAGACAGTGAGAACAGTATACAGGGAATATAGGACATACAATGAGGCTAGTATACAGGGAATATAGGACATACAGTGAGGACAGTATACAGGGAATATAGTACATATAGTGAGGACTGTATACAGGGAATGTAGGACAGACAGTGAGAACAGTATACAGGGAATATAGGACATACAGTGAGGACAGTATACAGGGAATATAGTACATATAGTGAGAACTGTATACAGGGAATGTAGGACAGACAGTGAGAACAGTATACAGGGAATATAGTACATATAGTGAGGACTGTATACAGGGAATGTAGGACAGACAGTGAGAACAGTATACAGGGAATATAGGACATACGATGAGGCTAGTATACAGGGAATATAAGACATACAGTGAGGACAGTATACAAGGCATATAGGACATTAAATGAGGACAGTATACTGGGAGTATAATATAGTACATACAGTGAGGACAATATACAGGGAATATAGGACATACAGTGAGGACAGTATACAAGGCATATAGGACATTAAATGAGGACAATATACATGGAATATAGGACATACAATGAGCCTAGTATACAGGGAATATAGGACATACAGTGAGGACAGTATACAAGGCATATAGGACATTAAATGAGGACAATATACATGGAATATAGGACATACAATGAGCCTAGTATACAGGGAATATAGGACATACAGTGAGGACAGTATGCTGGGAATATAGGACATACAGTGAGGATAGTATACAGAAAATGTAGGACATACTGTGAGGAAAGTATACTGGGAGTATAATACATATAGTGAGGACAGTATTAGGCTGGATTCACACGAACGTTGCGTTTTTGTGCGCGTGAAAAACGCGCCGTTTCGGTTGCGTTGGAGTTGCGTGTGGCATCCGTTTGGGCAGCGTGATAGCGTATTTAACGCGCGTATGGCATGCGTTTTTACGCGCGTCAAAACAACGGAGGGTGGAGTAATGGAGATGGCAGCCTACAAAAAGACACCTTCTCCAACACCTGCTTGCTGTGAGCACATGCATGTTCGCATCAAGATTTCACGTTACCTCACACTTTGGCCCGTGTTTGTTGTTTTTGGGTGGTTTTACAGGTTAAAAAACTACTATTGCTGCAGATGTCAGTTTAAACTGTGCGCATGTGCTCAGAAAGTGAAAAGCCACTTCCTGGTTTGTAGTTGTTTTGTCTAGTCTGCTCAACTCATTTACATAGACTTAACAAGTGTTGCGTGAAAAACGCTGTGCGTACGGAGGTGCTTCAGTGTGCCCTGCGTTGTTTTCACGCACCCATTGACTTCAATGGGTGCGTGATGCGTTGAAAACGCTGAATCAACGGACATGTCGTGCCTTTTTGGCAACGGAGCAACGCTGCGCAAAAACCACGCACATGTCTGCACGGCCCCATAGACTAATATAGGTCCGGGCAACGCGCGTGAAAATCACGCGCGTTGCACGCGCGTATTTTACGTTCGTCTGAATAAAGCCTTAAGGACATACAGTGAGGACAGTATACAGGGAATATAGGACATACAGTGAGGACAATATACATGGAATATGACATACAATGTGCCTAGTATACAGGGAATATAGGACATACAGTGAGGACAGTATGCTGGGAATATAGGACATACAATGAGCCTAGTATACAGGGAATATAGGACATACAGTGAGGACAGTATACTGGGAATATAGGACATACAGTGAGGACAGTATACTGGGAATATAGGACATACAGTGAGGATAGTATACAGAAAATGTAGGACATACTGTGAGGAAAGTATACTGGGAGTATAGTACATGTAGTGAGGACAGTATACAGGGAATATAGGACATACAGTGAGGACAGAATACAGGGAATATAAGACATACAGTGAGGACAATATACTGGGAAAAAGTACATAGCGTGAGGACAGTATACAGGGAATATAGGATATACAGTGGGGGCAATATACAAAGTATATAGGACATACAGTAAGGACAGTATACAGGCATATAGTACATATAGTGAGGACAGTATACTGGAAATATAGTACATATAGTGAGGACAGTATACAGGGAATATAGGACATACAGTGAGGACAGTATACAGAGAATATAATACATATAGTGAGGACAATATACAGGGAATATAAGACATACAGTGAGGACAGTATACTGGGAAAAAGTACATAGCGTGAGGACAGTATACAGGGAATATAGGACATACAGTGGGGGCCATATACAAAGTATATAGGACATACAGTAAGGACAGTATACAGGGCATATAGTACATATAGTGAGGACAGTATACTGGGAATATAGGACATACAGTGAGGACAGTATACAGAGAATATGGTACATATAGTGAGGACAGTATACAGGGAATATAAGACATACAGAGAATATAATATAGTACATACAGTAATTGTCAGAGAAAAGAATGTACTTAGAAACTCCTTTATCGGAGATGAAGACGGCCTGCAGGGGACTAGATCACGAGAAGTCACATTTTACTGTGTTTCCAACGAATATCAGTCTAGCAAAGTCTATAAGTCCCCATCACATCACGTTTTTAGCCTCCACTTAATGTATATGCCAGGAACAGCTCCCGACATATACGTTAAACATAGACAGTGACAGATACTAAACAGTGGCATCTGCCAAGCATAGACTACAATAGCGTACGTTAAATGTATGCATCATTATCTCTCATGACACCTTTCAAGACATATACGTTAAACGGATGCCATAATAGCCTATAGGTGAGGGATGCCACGGTTAGGCATCTGTTACAGGCATCTGACTCCCATCGACGGATCAATTTAACATATACATGTCATGAAAATCTATTGTAAATCCTATGACGTATACATGAAACAGAGGCCTGTGACGTATGCTATATAGTGGTATACGTCACCCATAGTCTTCCATGCTTAAAAACATATACCACGCATTGTACATTTCTTGAGGGATTCCGTTGTATGGAATAACGTATATCAGCCTGACTTAGGCCAAAAGGACACTTTATTTTTACCCCTGTCGGTCTAGTGGAGACCTATGGACACTTTACTGTGGAGATTGGGACAGATCAACTAAACGTTGGGCTAAAAAGTGATCAATATCATGTCAAAATCTGTCAATTACAATATATGTGTAACACCCCTTTGGGCCGACCTCTGTAGGCAGGGTGTATTGTAGTTCTCACCTCACTATGGCGCAGTGCCTCCACCCAAATCTTGCTAGGAGCTCTATACGAAAGCAGGAGGGTCCTCTTCTTCTGCCAGGGGTCGACGCGGGAAACCCCCACATTTGCTCAGTACACACTCACAAGCGGTTATGGTGAAACTACTCAACCGTTTTATTTAGGGAAAGGTAAACAAGGGTGATCTGAATAAGAATGATGCAAATAAAGAAATAAAGCACAAATGACATAACAGTTACAGTTCTGTGTGATTGACCCCCTAGTGGTGGGCATGGGCTATATGCCAGGCCTGGCTTGTACAACACATATCAATATTCCCAGAAATGTTATGGGCAGGGGCGTAGCTAGGGGGGGCAGGCGGGGCACGTGCCCCGGGCGCAGCTCAGAGGGGGGCGCCAGCGCCACCTCCTCCTGCACTATAATTGTACCTGTGTCGCAAGGACAGAGGTACAATTAGAAGCAATGAATGACCGGGCACGGAACGTGCCCTGGCCATTCAGCGCCTTTCCACGAATGAAGCAACTGGTACCTTTTGTACCAGTGAAGCTTCCGTCGATGAAAGACGCTGACTGACTGACAGGGAAAGTCATCCTTCCCAGCCAATCAGCGCCTTTCATAGATGCTGTGTTCAACCCCCTGGCTGCCGGACGGCGTGGGAGCGGGAATAAGGTGAGTTTGAATATTTTTTATTTTTTTTTAACTGTAATAGACGTGTGTGTCTGTATCTGCAGGGGGACCATATCTACAGGGGGTGGGCTATATACAGGTGGACTATATCTACAGGGGGGCTATATACTGGGGTGGGCTATCTACAGAGGGACCATATCTACAGGGGATGGGCTATATACAGGTGGACTATATCTACAGGGGGTGGGCTATATACAGGGGGACTATATCTACAGGGGGGCTATATACTGGGGTGGACTATATATGGAGCACCATATACAGGGGTGGGCTATAGCTACAGGGGGGCTATATAGTATATAGCCCCCTGTAGATATAGCCCACCCCTGTAGATATATCCCACCCCTTTAGATATAGCCCACCCCTGTAGATATAGCCCACCCCTGTGTATAGCCCAGCCCTGTAGATATGGTCCCCCTGTAGATAGCCCACCCCTGTAGATATAGCCCACCCCTGTAGATATAGCCCACCCCTGTAGATATAGCCCACCCCTGTAGATATAGCCCACCCCTGTAGATATGGTCCCCCTGTAGATATGGTCCCCCTGTAGATAGCCCACCCCTGTAGATATAGTCCCCCTGTAGATATAGTCCCCCTGTAGATATAGCCCACCCCTGTAGATATAGCCCACCCCTGTGTATAGCCCAGCCCTGTAGATATGGTCCCCCTGTAGATATGGTCCCCCTGTAGATAGCCCACCCCTGTAGATATGGTCCCCCTGTAGATAGCCCACCCCTGTAGATATAGTCCCCCTGTAGATATTGTCCCCCTGTAGATATAGCCCACCCCTGTAGATATAGCCCACCCCTGTGTATAGCCCACCCCTGTGTATAGCCCAGCCCTGTAGATATGGTCCCCCTGTAGATATGGTCCCCCTGTAGATATGGTCCCCCTGTAGATAGCCCACCCCAGTAGATATAGTCCCCCTGTAGATATAGCCCACCCCTGTATATAGTCCCCCTGTAGATATAGCCCACCCCTGTATATAGTATCCCACAAAGAGCTCCCACCTATAGTGGTCCACAGAAAACCCACCCCTGTATATAGTGCTCCACAGATAGCCCACCCCTGTATATACTATATACAAGGGTGGGCTATCTGTGGAGCACTATATACAGGGGTGGACTATCTAGTGGAGCACTATATACAGGGGTGGGCTATATCTACAGGGGGGGCTACATACATGGTTGGGCTATCTGTAGAGTACTATATACAGGGGTGGGCTATATCTACAGGGGGCTATATACAGGGGTGGGCTATCTGTAGAGCACTATAGGGGGAGTTATTTGTGGGACACTATATACAGGGGTGGTCTATATGGGGGCACTATCTACAGGGGCTCTATGGCAGGCACTATCTACAGGGGGCTCTATGGCAGGCACTATCTACAGGGGGCACAGTGTGTGTGTGTGTGTGTGACACGGTGTATGGTGCTATTATAATTAGAGGTGCAGTGTATGGCGCTATTATATTTAGGGGCGTAGTGTGTGGTATAATGATAGCTTTATATTTATTTATAGGTGCAGAAATGTTGGAAAAGTGAGAAGCTGAAGACATGTGAGCGGCAAACTGCAGAAATGGGCTGTGATCGGGAGAAGTCATCATAGAGGTCTGGACCGGATGGAGAAAAAGAACTAGAATCTGAGATGTCACCAGTGAGTCACTTAATGTAAGTGTTTATTCTGCCTCTAATCAGTACTGTAGTCGCTGTATGATCTGCAGTGAGATGATTATGATAGGATTTATTTTTTGTGAAACGGCATCTCCCAGCATATCCTTATCATTGTTTGGGCCATGCTGGGAGCTGTAGTTTTACGCCGTACACACCTATACGGCAGGGGTTGCACTAAATTGAGCTGTATTTGTGCTGGTGTTTTATATATGTAGTGAGCTTGGTTCTGGTGTTGTGTATAGAACCATATTGCTTGTAAAATGTACAAATGTTTTTATGCTCGCGATTGGTAGAGAAAACAAACACGGCGAGGGGGAAGGAGATGTCGGGAAAGAGGTTGGTGGGGGGGGCGCCAAACTGAATCTTTGCCCCGGGTGCTGGAGAACATAGCTACGCCTCTGGTTATGGGGATAACAAATGGTTAGGATACTGTCTTCACCAAACATATACAGTATATCAGTGACCCACACAGGATAATGATCACTCACCCACACTTATACTGCTGGTGATAACCGGCACGCGCTTATACTGCTGGTGATAGCCGGCACGCGCACTGGCGTAGCTATAGGGGTCGCAGCGGTCGCAATTGCGACTGGGCCCCGAAGCCAGGGGGGCCCATGGCCCCCCGCACCACATCAATAAAAAGTTACTATAGTAACTCGGGCCGCGGGCCCCTGTTACTATAGTAACATACTTTACTTACCTTCCTGGTTCCGGATCGCAGCGGAGGTCCTGACGTCAAGCGCTGTGCGCAGCGCATGACGTCACAGCGCTATGCGCCGCACACAGCATTGAGACGACAGTACTCCCGCCGCGGCCGAAGAGGAAGGTAAGGTTAGCCCTGACTGGCGGGGTCCGACTCCCGGGACCCGCCAATCAGCTGTTTTGAAGGGGCCGCAGCACTCGTACGAGAGCTGCTCCCCTTCATTCCTGTCACTTCATTCCGGTCACACTGTGAATCCGTGTCGGCGATTCACAGTGTGAGCGAGTAGTGTAATGAAGGGGAAGCAGTTCTCGTACGAGTGCTGCGGCCCCTTCAAAACAGCTGATTGGCGGGTCCCGGGAGACACATCAGCTATTGATGGCCTATCCTGAGGATAGGCCATCAATGTTTAGGGACTGCACAACCCCTAAGCCTACGATGTAGCAGGCTTAGGGGGCCCATGAGACAGGATCACAGATTGTGTGATCCTGTCTGCTGGGCCCTGTATCTAAGCCAATCACATGGTAGGCTTAGATACATGGCCCATGTGTGATCCTGTCTGATTTGCCCTGTATATAAGCCAATCACATGGTAGGCTTAGATACATGGCCCATGTGTGATCCTGTCTTATGGGCCCTGTATCTAAGCCTACCACACTGTAGGTTTAGATACAGGGCCCCAGCACACAGTAATCTTATACTGTATAAGATTACTGTCTGCTGGACCCTGTATCTAAGCCTACGTTGTGGTAGGCTTAGATACAGGGTCCCACAGACAGTATCACACATGGGTCCTGTATCTAAGCCTAACACGTGTTACTAATCGTTTTTCTTGTGTGTTTTCTTACAGGTTCGGTCGTTGGACTACGTCGGATTCCAGGACTACTTCGATGACAACTTTTTTTTTTTATTATCAATAAAATGGGTAATGAGGGCTGTGTGGGTTTTTTTTTTATTTCAATAAAATATTTTTTCTATGTCTTTGTGTTTTTTTTTAAACTATATTACTACCGCCTTAGTAATAGCCGCCGGCTGATTGACAGCATCCATTGCTAAAGCGCGGCTTAGTTTTAGCCGATGCAGAGGCTAACACTAACCCCCTTTATTACCCCGGTACCCGCCGCCACCAGGGGTGCTGGGAGAGCCGGGTACGATCCAGTACCTGACCATCTGTAGTGATGGTCGGCCACTGGGGCGGCCGCAGGCTGGTAGTATCAGGAGGGGAAAGGCCAAAAACAGTGGCCCTTCCTACCCTGGTGATGCTAGGCTGCTGCTGCTTTATTGTATCTGGCTGGTTATGAAAAATGGGGGGGACCCCACGTCATTTAAAAAAAAAAAAAAAAACATTTCATAACCAGCCAGATACAACACAGCAGCAGCAGGCAGCATTACAAGGATGGGAAGGGCCACTGTTTTTGGCCTTCCCCAGCCTAATACTACCAGCCTGCGGCCACCCCGGTGCCTGACCGTCACTATAGATGGTCGGGTACTGGTTCGTACCCGGCTCTTCCCAGTACTCCTGGTGGTGGTGGGTACCGGGGTAATAATGGGGGTTAGTGTAGCCTCTGCACCTGCTAACATTAAGCCTCGCCTTAGTAATGGAGGTTGTCAATCAGCCAGCGGCCATTACTAAGGTGGTGATAATAAAGTTTAAAAAGATACAAGCACATAGAAAAAATATTTTATTGAAATAAAAAAACAACCCTCATTAACCATTTTATTGAGAATAAAAAAAACGCCGTCATTGAAGTCCTCGAATCCGAAGTCCAACAACCGAACCTGTAAAAAAAACACAAACACAAAAATAATCAGTAACACATAAAGAAGCAAAATTATTATTCTTACCTATCCTGGGTCCAGCGCTGGAAACGCAATGTCAGCGAGCTGGGCCCTGTATCTAATCCAATCATGTGTGATACAGTCTGCTGAGCTGTGTATCTAATCCAATCATGTGTGATACTGTCTGCTGGGCCCTGTATCTAATCGTATCTTGTGTGATACTGTCTGCTGGGCCCTATATCTAATCCAATCATGTGTGATACTGTCTGCTGAGCTGTGTATCTAATCCAATCATGTGTGATACTGTCTGCTGGGCCCTGTATCTAATCGTATCTTGTGTGATACTGTCTGCTGGGCCCTATATCTAATCCGATCATGTGTGATACTGCCTTCTGAGCCACTGTATCTAATCCTATCATGTGTGGTACTGTCTGCTGAGCCACTGTATCTAATCCTATCATGTGTGGTACTGTCTGCTGAGCCACTGTATCTAATCCTATCATGTGTGATACTGTCTGCTGGGCCACTGTATCTAATCCGATCATGTGTGATACTGCCTTCTGAGCCACTGTATCTAATCCTATCATGTGTGATACTGCCTTCTGAGCCACTGTATCTAATCCTATTATGTGTGATACTGTCTGCTGAGCCACTGTATCTAATCCTATCCATAGTTTATAGGGTCGTAGTGCTATAGATATGCTATGCTGTCTCATATACACACTTTTTTTTGGGCGGACACATATGTATTGGGGCTATTTCCCCTGACATTTTAAGCCCTGAGGGTATGTTCACACGGCAGCATCTGTTACGGCTGAAATTACGGTGCTGTTTTCAGGAGAAAACAGCACCGTAGTTTCAGCCGTAATGGCATGTGCAGGCGTCTTTCGCTGCGTCCATTACGGACGTAATTGGAGCTGTTTTTCTATGGAGTCCATGGAAAACGGCTCCATTTACATATGAAGAAGTGACAGGCACTTCTTTGACGCGGGCGTCTTTTTTACGCGCCGCCTTTTGACAGCGGCGCGTAAAAAAAAATGACCGTCTGCACAGAACATCGTAAGACCCATTCAAATGAATGGGCAGATGTTTGCCAACGCTTTTGAGCCGCATTTTCGGACGGAATAGGGTGTGTGAACCCAGCCTTAGTGACGCCCCCGGCTGCTAGTGCTGCATTGTTGGGTCACTTAGGAGACCCAGCGATGCAGCTGAAAGCTGCGGACCGTCCGCCATGAGAAGTTTGCGGGGGGGGGGCCCAGTAAGAATTTTTGCATCGGGGCCCATGAGCCTTTAGCTACGCCCTTGGGTACGTGCTTATACTGCTGGTGATAGTTGGCACGCGCTTATACTGCTGGTGATAGCCGGCACGCGCTTATACTGCTGGTGATAGCCGGCACGCGCTTATACTGCTGGTGATAGCCGGCACGCGCTTATACTGCTGGTGATAGCCGGCACGCGCTTATACTGCTGGTGATAGCCGGCACGCGCTTATACTGCTGGTGATAGCCGGCACGCGCTTATACTGCTGGTGATAGCCGGCACGCGCTTATGCTGCTGGTGATAGCCGGCACGCGCTTATACTGCTGGTGATAGCCGGCACTCGCTTATACTGCTGGTGATAGCCGGCACACGCTCATACCGCTGGCGATAGCCGACACGCGCTTATACTGCTGGGGATAGCCGGCACGTGCTTATACCGCTGGTGATAGCCGGCACGCGATTATACTGCTGGTGATAGCCGGCACGCGCTTATACTGCTGGTGATAGCCGGCACGCACTTATACTGCTGGTGATAGCCGGCACGCACTTATACTGTTACTGTCACATTATAATGTTACTAATGGCTGCAGTAATGCAATGAACACAGTCCAAACGTTGGGGCCCTGTTGCCGCGGACGTTGATGCGCTTTTCTGTAACCGTTGGTGCACTTAATTACTGGAATTCCTCTCAAGAACAGTTCTCTCACTAAGTCCTCAATATCAGCACAATAAGTTCCAGCAATGTGTACTCACTACTTCTTGCAGCAAAGATGATATTTCCCCGGGATCCAGCTCGGGGCCGCAGCGTTCAGACGCGTGGAAGACAATGGAGTGGCAGGCAAAATCCTCCAGTGCTGCAGAGCAGGGAACCTCCCTGGAATCAGGCTGTTTTGCAGAGGGGATGCTGCTGCTGCAGCATTTCTTCCTCTCATACAGTGAGCTGCTGGGCTGTCAGGACTGTCTCTGGGTCTCTGTGCTGTGTGCCCCAGTGCAGGACTCTCTACTCTCTGCAATGCACTCACAGTCTCCCTATCTCCTGACTATGTGTCTCTCCCAAAAATGGCCACTGTCTCTCCTCCCTGCCCAGCCTTGTCCCACAAGCCCCTGCTCAGCCAATCAGTGCTCCCCTCTCCTGCTCCTCTCCTAGGCTGCAGGGGTATAGAGAAGCAAGCGTTGCTGGGACATGTAGTCCACTGCACTTCAGAAGAAGAGGTGCTAATGTCTGTTGATGTGAGTCCCTGCTTGACATTAACTGCAGCATCCTCTATACACAATGCTTTCTCTGCAGGTGTTACATATATATTGGGGAATTTATCCAGGGAGCCTTTTATCTACAGGGATCATAAGGGTGTGGAAAAGTCATAGGTGTAATAATCTGCAGAATATATCAATAAATATCTATCAGCAGGTAGAGAGGACAGAGCAACATTCTGCAGATCTCCAGAAAGGTCATTGGTGTAATAATCTGCAGAATATATCACTGTGTATCTGTCAGGAGGTAGAGGAGCAATGTTCTGCAGATCCCTAGAGAAGTCAGTTGTGTAATAATCTGCAGAATATATCACTATGTATCTGTCAGGAGGTAGGGGAGCAATGTTCTCCAGATCTCTAGAGAGGTTAGTGGTGTAATAATCTGCAGAATATATCACTATGTATCTGTCAGGAGGTAGGGGAGCAATGTTCTGCAGATCTCCAGAGAGGTCAGTGGTGTAATAATCTGCAGAATATATCACTATGTATCTGTCAGGAGGTAGGGGAGCAATGTTCTGCAGATCTCTAGAGAGGTTAGTGGTGTAATAATCTGCAGAATATATCACTATGTATATGTCAGGAGGTAGAGGAGCAATGTTCTGCAGATCTCCACAGAGGTCAGTGGTGTAATAATCTGCAGAATACATAACTATGTATCTGTCAGGAGGTAGAGAGGACAGAGCAATGTTCTGCAGCTCTCCAGAGAGGTCAGTGGAGTAATAATCTGCAGAATACATCACTATGTGTGGTAACGCGGGCGGCGAGTCGCGGTGGGCGGGGCTCTCTGAGCTGAAGTTGGTATTCACGCCCTTTGGTCACGGTGGCGCACTTTCTCTCTCCTGCTCCTCGGGCCGCAGAACCAGTGAAATAAGTGGTGCTTGTGGGATACACTGTTCTCTGTCCCCTGGGATGTTATGTGGTGTACCCCGAAATAAGGATGTTCCAAGAGACAGGGTTCAATAAACTTTCACAGTAGTTTTACTGGGCACAATATGCTTGGTGGTTACTTCTGTTACAGAGGCAATGTCTTTAAGTAGTATAAACATATCACAGGGTATTGCAAATGGTGGTAACTGCTTCACCTCCCTGACTCTGTCTGTAATTCCTCCAAGTGTGCTCTGAGTTCTGCTCCTCTTTCTAACCTATACTGTGCTGGAAGGTGCGCTGCTGACTGTCCCAATCCAGTTGCACTATCACAGAGGACTGGTGTCACTTGGGGATTCTAGGCTGTGTGCAAGCTCCTTGCTTTGCTCTAGGCACTCTCAGTAGTGTCCAAGCTCCTTGTCTGGCTTCTGTACCACATGCAACACACACTGACCTGCACTCCTTTCACTTCCACATGGCTGCTGCTGATCCTCTCACAGAATTCCTCTCAGTTCCACATGGCTGCTGCAGCATCTCACTGAATACAACTTCAGACACTGACTTGTCTGCTCTCCTCTGCCTGCACGCTGCTGCACACTTCTCCTCACTTCTGCACTCCTCTCCTCCACACTGCTGCACTCCGCTGCTCCATACTGCTGCACTCCTCTGCTCCACACTGCTACACTCCTCTGCTCCACACTGCTGCACTCCTCTGCTCCACACTGCTGCGCTCGGTGAAGTTCGTTCCTCTGTCTCAGCTAGCTACACCCCTCCTCTCTCTCTGGAGAATACATCTTAAGGTGAAACAGCCCATTTATGTTTCTGCTGAGTCATATAGGGAAGTAAATTCAGTACCAACCATGATTACAGAATAAAGCACATTAAAACCTGCATACTAAAGCAACAGTACAATGACAGTAAATAAACAGCAATTTTCCTGGGTATCACATACGTCCCCGGTAAAATCAGGGTCGTCCCCGACACTGTCTCTCCTGCAACGAAAATGGGACAAAAATATGCAATATGACATATTCACATATCAAAGGTAAACTGTGCATTATAACGGCAAATGTCCGTAGTGCATTCCTGAAAGGCAAAAATATTAAGGCAATACTGTAAAACGAGTGTCTCTCAATATATCCAGCAACAACGTCCATATGGCAAGACATCTTCTGCCGCCATTTGCAAGGCGCATGGTACAGCCGACAATCCTTGCGCTGCATTTCAATAGACTCAATAGAGATGTGGCGCAACGTGCGCAACTTGGGTTTCCAAATAAAGTCCAGGACAGTCTCTGGGTCTCAAAAATTAAATCAAGGTTGCATCAGCCAACTGGGGGGTTAAATGTAACTATAGGGCTCCATAGAAATAGTCTGTAGCATAGACATGTCTATTCAGTCACAGTATCGTTCAGGCATTTTACCTTTGGTGGTTCTCTCCGACCTTCTAGGAGGATCACAAGTAGTAGGGGGCTGAGAGTCAATTAGTTCACAGCAGCTCGGAACAACTTCTGGGTGGGACTCAATCGGCACACTTTGGCTAGGGACAACTTGTGGGACACCTAGTTGCATCCAAGGACCGAAAGGCCAGCCAAACGGGAACAAGTTACCTGCATTTTCCATGGGGGACTCCAGTCTTCCTTCAGAGAGTGTCTCATCTAGAATGGTTTCCTCTCTAGAATCCTTCAACAGGCAAAGTTTCAGCTGATTACGGTGTACCACCTTGGTACTCTCTACGTTTTCTTTTCCAATCTCGTAGATTTCTATTTCTGGATGAGGAATGGCTTTCACAGTGTACGGCCTTGGTTCCCAATAGTCATCTAGCTTGCTGGTTCTGTGGTTCTTCTTTAACCAGACTCTATCCCCAACTTTCAAAGGTTCGGCGTTGGCATTGCAATTATAGTCCTCCTCTTGTCTCTGACGTACGACTTTCATCCGGTTCTCAACCATTTCATTGGCTTCATTCAGGCGACGCTGATGGTCTGCTACCCAGTCTGTTCGTGGTAGTGGATTGATGGTATCGCTGACTTGAACTTCCATAGCGATATCAGACGGTAGTTTGCCTTGACGACCAAACATCAGGAAGTATGGAGTGTATCCGGTGGAACAATGGACTGTATTGTTGTACAAATAAGTTAGCTCTGGAATCAGAATGGGCCAATCCGCTCTTCGATGAGTAGGCACAGTTTTCAGCATTCCTATCAGTGTCTTGTTCATTCTTTCGCAGAGTCCATTGCATTGTGGATGGTACGCAGTTGTTCTTAACTTCTTACAGCCATAGAGGGTGCACAACTCTTGAAATAATTGTGACTCAAACGCAGACCCTTGGTCCGTCAAAATCTGTTTAGGATATCCACAAGGTAGAGCAAAGGTTTTCCAGAAGACTTCAGCTGTGGTATTGGCTGTCAAATCCCTCACGGGCATTGCTACAACAAACTTTGTGTAATGGTCAATGATGGTCAGAGCATGGGTGAACCCAGTTCTCCTTGGCTCCAGCTTCACATGGTCAAGTGCAACTAATTCCAGCGGCTTATGACTCACAATAGGATGTAGTGGTGCTTTCTGACCAGATTGCTCTCGTCGGCTCACTGCACAAGAAGTACATTCTCGACAGCATTTTTCAATGTCCTCTCTCATTCCAATCCAGAAGAACCGTCTTCTTATAGTGGCTTCAGTCTTTTGACACCCAAAATGACCAGACTGGTCGTGGTAAGCTTCGAGGACTATGCTGGCGTCCTGCCGGGGCACCACAATCTGATTCACACGTTCATAAGTGATTGGATCTAGAGTGCGTCTGTATAGCTGACCCTTCCCTATGAATAGCCGTTTTCTCTGCCTTAACAGCTTGACCAACTCTGGATCGGCATTGATACGCTGACTCCTGCTGAGTTTTCTGCCAGATTCAAGAAGGGTTTTTAAACTTTCCAAGACTCTGCTTTCTTTCTGGACCTGAGCCCAATGTACTTTCTCTGTTTGCAGATTAAGAGGCACTTGTTTAGATGGGGGCTGGGTTCCTCTCCTTGTTGTCATGGCATTTTGGTTGGCAAATTGTGCATAGAAAGCAGGCATTTCCACCTCTTCCAAATTCTTCTCATCTCTGTCCACTTCTTCTACTGTAGGCAGCCGGGACAGTGCATCTGCATTCACATTCGATTTTCCTGTTCTGTATTTGATGGTGAATTTGAAGTTGGCTAGTCGGGATGCCCATCTTTGCTCCAAAGCTCCCAGCCGAGCTGTGTTTAAAAGAGCCAGGGGGTTGTTGTCGGTAAAGACTACAAATGAAGTGGCAGTAAGGTAGTCCCGGAACTTCTCAGTAATGGCCCACACGAGTGCAAGGAATTCCAACTTAAACAAGCTGTAGTTATCATCGTTTCTTTCTGTACTTCTAAGGGCTTGACTTCCATAAGCTATCACCCTTTCTTTCTCATCCTGTACTTGGGAAAGCACAGCACCCAATCCTTTCTTGCTGGCATCTGAGTACAAATGGAAAGGACAGCTGTAGTCTGGGTAAGCCAACACGGGGGTTTCAATTAGCATCTGTTTGAGTTTAATAAAGGAGACCTCTTGAGCTTCAGACCAGAGTATAGGCACATTCTTCTGTAGCTTATGATTGGGTTGGCCTCGTAACAACTTCTGTAGGGGTGCTGCAATTTGGGCAAAGTACTTTATAAAGCGGCGGTAGTACCCCACAAATCCAAGGAAACTTTTTACCTCCTGAATGGTAGTAGGGGTCGGCCAATCTTTCACTGCAGCCACTTTGTCTGGATCTGGGATGACTCCTTCAGCGCTGACAACATGTCCCAGGTAATGCACCTTTGGCTTCAGCAAATTGCACTTTGACGGCTTGACTTTTAAACCGTACTTGATGAGGACATCCAACACTTCTCCCAGGTGCTTCAAATGCTCTTCATATGTCTTAGAGTAAACAATGACGTCATCTAGATACAAGAGGACCGTTTCAAAATTTTTATGGCCTAAACAGTACTCCATCAGTCTTTGAAATGTTCCTGGGACATTGCCCAGCCCAAAATGGCATACTGTTGAATTCGAACAAGCCCATTGATGTGGTAAAAGCTATCTTTTCTCGATCTTCAGGGGCCATTGGTACTTGCCAGTATCCACTTGTCAGGTCCAATGTGGAAAATAATGCGGCTGACCCTAGCGCTGTCAGTGACTCTTCGATTCTTGGTAAAGGGTAGGCATCCTTGTGGGTGATATTATTTAGCTTCCTATAATCAACACAGAAGCGAATGTTGCCGTCTTTCTTTCTAACCAACACCAGGGGGTGCAGCCCAGGGACTGTGACTATCCCGTATGACATTTGAATCTTTCTTGAATCAACTTCTTCACTGGTTGGTATAGAGACGGAGGTACTGGACGGTATCTTTCCCTTATTGGTGGGTGTGAACTAGTTGGGATGGTATGCTGGATGACATCCACTCTTCCAAAGTCTATAGGGTGCTTGCTAAATGCTTGGTGATGTTCTTTGGCAATTTTCATGGCTCCATCTTTCCATTCATCTGGAGTGTCTTTGTCGCCAATATGTATTTCTTCCCACCATGGAGTATCAGGGATTTTATCAGGACAGACTTCTGTTTGGGTGGTATGTTGCGTGGCGGTGACCTCTAGGTTCAAGACGTCTTGAAAGGTAATTCTTGATAGCTTGGGGGAGATTCACATTTAAATGCTGACATTCTCGCTCAATGTGACCGCTTCTCCTACACTGCCTGCAAATGGGTCTTCCTTGGGAATCAAACTGGTAAGTGGGCCTTCTCCCAAAATTTCTATAACTGTCCCCACCGGGGCTGTAATGTTGCCTACCTCCCGGAGACCAGCGATCTGCATCTTGTCGGCGTTGCTGTTTAAGTTCTCTCAGCTCTCGGCACATTTCTGTCAGACCTTTAGCCAGTTCTGCAACCTGCACTTGCAACTCCTTTGCCACATCCCGCACCTGTGTCTGAGCACACTGCGTGACAATTTCCTTGACGCCAGACATTGGTGCTGCACCGCTGGGGTACTGTTCAGGGCGGGTTTGGACTTGGTTGGACTCTGATTCGGTCCCTAGGACTCTCATGGCCATCTCTTTAAAGTCTAGGAACGAGCTATCAGGGTTCTGCAGTGCCAAGGTTCTCAATTGCGTCTTTGTAGCTTCTTTCCTTGCTCCTTTAACGAATTGATCCCTCAGGGTTCTGTCTGTATACAGCACTTCATGTGGATCCACTTGTTTAATAGCATGCAACGCTTCCTGCAAACTGAGGGCAAAATTACGTAACGACTCACCAGGCTTTTTGCTTCGTGCCAAAGAACTGCATCTTTAGTTCAGAGATAGTCCGGGTATCAAAGGTAGTGCTCAGCCTCTCAAAAATCCATTCCACTGTCCATTTTTCGGTGTGAGGCCAGGACTTCACCTCCCTCAAGGCTGCTCCTCCTAACTGACCGATCAGCATTTCCACTTTTTGCTCTGCGGTAACCGGGTACAGCCGGAACATGGCTTGCATCTTCTCCTTGAAGTCTCTCAGGCTGTTTGCATCTCCATTATAGTTGGGGAGCCAGGGCGCTCCAAAATAATACGGCATCGTTATCGGCGTTGTGTGCGCTGTGCTGTGCTGGGGGTCCCACTGCTGCCAGGCAGTTCACGATCTCCCTCCATTGACATCTTATCAGAGACCTTCCGGTCGTGCTGTCTTTACTTAACAACAGTGTGTCCCTGCAGATAATACGCAGCAAGAAAACAGTGCAGTCATCCACTTACTGTCACACACACAGAGCGATCTCACAGTCCTGTACTCTCCAAGCGAATCGCGGCTTACTTTACAAGATGGCTGCCGCAGGACCTCCTGTTTAAGGCCCACACCTCGTGGTACATCCTGTTCGTGACGCCAATTTGTGGTAACGCGGGCGCCGAGTCGCGGTGGGCGGGGCTCTCTGAGCTGAAGTTGGTATTCACACCCTTTGGTCACGGTGGCACACTTTCTCTCTCCCGCTCCTCGGGCCGCAGAACCAGTGAAATAAGTGGTGCTTGTGGGATACACTGTTCTCTGTCCCCTGGGATGTTATGTGGTGTACCCCGAAATAAGGATGTTCCAAGAGACAGGGTTCAATAAACTTTCACAGTAGTTTTACTGGGCACAATATGCTTGGTGGTTACTTCTGTTACAGAGGCAATGTCTTTAAGTAGTATAAACATATCACAGGGTATTGCAAATGGTGGTACCTGCTTCACCTCCCTGACTCTGTCTGTAATTCCTCCAAGTTTGCTCTGAGTTCTGCTCCACTTTCTTCTCTATACTGTGCTGGAAGGTGCGCTGCTGACTGTCCCAATCCAGTTGCACTATCACAGAGGAATGGTGTCCCTTCGGGATTCTAGGCTGTGTGCAAGCTCCTTGCTTTGCTCTAGGAACGCTCAGTAGTGTCCAAGCTCCTTGTCTGGCTTCTGTACCACATGCAACACACACTGACCTGCACTCCTTTCACTTCCACATGGCTGCTGCAGATCCTCTCACAGAATTCCTCTCAGTTCCACATGGCTGCTGCAGCATCTCACTGAATGCAACTTCAGACACCGACTTGTCTGCTCTCCTTTGCCTGCACGCTGCTGCACACTTCTCCACACTTCTGCACTCCTCTGCTCCACACTGCTGCACTCCTCTGCTCCACACTGCTGCACTCCTCTGCTCCACACGGCTGCACTCCTCTGCTCCACACTGCTGCACTCCTCTGCTCCACACGGCTGCACTCCTCTGCTCCACATGGCTGCACTCCTCTGCTCCACACTGCTGCTGTCCTCTGCTCCACACTGCTGCACTCCTCTGCTCCACACTGCTGCACTCCTCTGCTGCACACTGCTGCAATCAGTGAGGTTCGTTCCTGTGTCGCAGCTAGCTACACCCCTCCCCTCTTTCTGGAGAATGCATCTTAAGGTGAAACAGCCCATTTATGTTTCTGCTGAGTCATATAGGGAAGTGAATTCAGTACCAACCATGATTACAGAAGAAAGCACATTAAAACCTGCATACTAAAGCAACAGTAGAATGACCGTAAATAAACAGCAATTTTCCTGGGTATCACAATAGCTCCAAGGACTTCTCCTAGTCTATGTGTTAATGTTTGTTTGTCAGTGGTGTCTGACGTGTTTGGGTTATAATTTATGGTTCGTGCATTATTGATTTATTATTGTTTTTGTTAATAAATAATATGGATATTATTTAATTATGGTTTATTGAGTTTACTAACTTTTATATTTATTTCTTAATAAAATGGCTGCTGTGGCCACTTTATCCAAACCCTCGGAGTCGAGTCTTCTTGAGAGAAAGGTGTGGGTTATGAATGGGGAACAGATATATAGGTAAGTGTAATTTGCATACACATACATCACTCGACTTACCCCAAGTCATGCAAAATAAAGACACAAAACATTATAATTGGGTGTTAAATGGTCAAAACTTTTATTATATTATATGACCAAACCCAAAATGGCAAACCTCCGACTCACGAAGAGTCACCCTCCAGCACGCAGGAAAGGAAAAACCCCCTGTGGGGGAAACCTCTAGGGAAACCATGGCTGGAGGATTGCCCTTCCTCTGGGCTTAGAAGGTGCCAAAATAGAATTTGTAACAGAATTTGTACATTTTCTCAGATTTTCAAGGAAAGACATTACAATGAACGAACGAACGAACGAACGAACGAACGAACGAACGAACGAACGACATAAGACACATAAATCGGCTGATCTGGTTGGCTAGGCGGATGTCTGTCTTCCTGGGCACACATTAAAATGAATGGGCGATGCTCGGTTGAGACGGGTCCTCCAGAGGGGTCCTCCAGATGCCTCCTTGTAGCACCTGTCTCCGCTCTGGCTAATAGGGGGGGATCTCCTGCTGGAAAACCCCCTCTATTACAGACAACCGGTATGAAGAGGATGGCATCACTGTGATGAAGAAGTGGTCTGGGGTGAAGGGTTTCCCTGCTAGAACCTACAAATTACATCAGGTCGGCATTGGTGGGGAAGTCAAGCTCAAGGTCCTCAGTCCCATCCAATATGGTGCTGAATGTGGCAGTAAAACCTTCTAATGTGGAATCTTCTTTATGTCATAAACATTTGTGTTTATGACATCAGCACATTCATCATCATTACTACAGGAGTTTCTTACCACTGCCGCCTCGTTCATTGTGACATCACCCACAGTGGTCTGAAGTGTTAACCCTTTAATGACTGGCAGTGTACTTACCACAGAGGCCATAAAGCTGAATAGAACATAGCAATGGCCATAAAGGAAAAGGGATAAATCAGGGAGCATCTCCGCACAAGAACAATCCATGACAAAGAGTACTCCAGGATAAGATAACTTGCCTGCTTTCTCCAAAAACCAGCACCACACCTTTCCATAGGTTGTGTGTGGTATTACATCTCATTACCATTCACTTCAATGGAGCAAACCTGCAATACCAAATACAACCTGTGGATAGGTGTGGTGCTATTTTTGGAAGAAAGCAGCCATAATTTTCTAATTCTGCACAGCCCCTTTTAGAAATAGTTCAAAAAAAGGGGGAGAGAAGAAATTAAAAAAAGGGAAAAAGAGGAACTCTGAGGTAAAATAAATCAAACTGGACTGAAAGGAGTCTGCTGGAGGTGCCAGATGGAAAGACATATTTCTGCCATGGGGACCAGATTAGTTGAAAAACTATGCAGCTTATCTTCTAATGCAGCGTCACAAAAACAAATTATTTTGTAAAAAAATTAAAAAGTGTTTTTATTGTGCAAAACTAGAAAAACTTTTACATACATGTTGGTTCAGGACTCCTGGTGGTCCTCCATGAGCTTTACCCATGGAGTGTTTGGAGACATGTTGGAGCTGTGGGGGAATGGTAGGTCCACTTACTGACATCTGATGGGATTGTAGGCACATCGCACCATTTTGGTTGGCAATAAATGCTCTCTTTGAACATGCCCTCTCCGCTCCATTCCCTCCAGATCTATTTCTTTCCAGAAGAAGGTTCTCCTCCATTTATTCAGACTAGGTTGTGCCTAGACATTGGAAGTCTACAATTCCCCGGTACAAATCTAAATGTTTGGCCACATTCACTGATATTCAGAATCCAGCAACTCTGCCGATTGTTGAAGTAAAATCTCAGGCATTTTCTGAGTAGTTGACCGCTAACCCCCTCCACTCTGCTACCTCGCTGTAGTGCCCGACCATTCAAATTGTTTTCTTCTCTCTCTGTAATTGTCGTCTGTCTATTGCTTGTTGTTTTAACCTTTCTTATTGATAAAAGTACAGATTTGGTAAAGACGACGCTTACATTGTTTCCTAATTGTCTTTTGGTGAGCTGCATTTTTTTACATTTTGTACTGCTTTATGGTTTTAATAAAGATTGAGCAGAGTTACTGCAGTTAAGCGGTGATAAATATTCTTCTACGTTGTCACGGCGCGGGGTGTGGACCCACAGGGCCGTACCGCGTAGCGGGGTAGCAGCTGGCCAACAAGGTACAAAACCATGTCTATAGTTCTGAACGGGTACCTGAGGCAATGTAGACAGTGGCAGGGACACGACTTGACTTTCACAGCAGGTGACGTCGCGGATGCAGCGGGAAGACACGACTTGACTTTCACAGCAGGTGACGTCGCGGATGCAGCGGGAAGACATGACTTGACTTTCACAGCAGGTGACGATAGCACGGGATACAGGGTACAGGCAGCAGGAACGGGTAACACTGGGAACTGGAAAACATTGGGAGACTTTTAGCAAGACAAACTAGGGTATACAACAACGCTCAGGCAAGGAACCAGTGGGCAGTCCATTTTAAGTCCCATCATCAACAATCCCCAAAGGGTTTACTCTTTATGAGGATATACCAGCATCTCACTGAATACAACTTCAGACACTGACTTGTCTGCTCTCCTCTGCCTGCACGCTGCTGCACACTTCTCCTCACTTCTGCACTCCTCTCCTCCACACTGCTGCACTCCGCTGCTCCATACTGCTGCACTCCTCTGCTCCACACTGCTGCACTCCTCTGCTCCACACTGCTGCACTCCTCTGCTCCACACTGCTGCGCTCGGTGAAGTTCGTTCCTCTGTCTCAGCTAGCTACACCCCTCCTCTCTCTCTGGAGAATACATCTTAAGGTGAAACAGCCCATTTATGTTTCTGCTGAGTCATATAGGGAAGTAAATTCAGTACCAACCATGATTACAGAATAAAGCACATTAAAACCTGCATACGAAAGCAACAGTACAATTACAGTAAATAAACAGCAATTTTCCTGGGTATCACATACGTCCCCGGTAAAATCAGGGTCGTCCCCGACACTGTCTCTCCTGCAACGAAAATGGGACAAAAATATGCAATATAACATATTCACATATCAAAGGTAAACTGTGCATTATAACGGCAAATGTCCGTAGTGCATTCCTGAAAGGCAAAAATATTAAGGCAATACTGTAAAACGAGTGTCTCTCAATATATCCAGCAACAACGTCCATATGGCAAGACATCTTCTGCCGCCATTTGCAAGGCGCATGGTACAGCCGACAATCCTTGCGCTGCACTTCAATAGACTCAATAGAGATGTGGCGCAACGTGCGCAACTTGGGTTTCCAAATAAAGTCCAGGACAGTCTCTGGGTCTCAAAAATTAAATCAAGGTTGCATCAGCCAACTGGGGGGTTAAATGTAACTATAGGGCTCCATAGAAATAGTCTGTAGCATAGACATGTCTATTCAGTCACAGTATCGTTCAGGCATTTTACCTTTGGTGGTTCTCTCCGACCTTCTAGGAGGATCACAAGTAGTAGGGGGCTGAGAGTCAATTAGTTCACAGCAGCTCGGAACAACTTCTGGGTGGGACTCAATCGGCACACTTTGGCTAGGGACAACTTGTGGGACACCTAGTTGCATCCAAGGACCGAAAGGCCAGCCAAACGGGAACAAGTTACCTTCATTTTCCATGGGGGACTCCAGTCTTCCTTCAGAGAGTGTCTCATCTAGAATGGTTTCCTCTCTAGAATCCTTCAACAGGCAAAGTTTCAGCTGATTACGGTGTACCACCTTGGTACTCTCTACGTTTTCTTTTCCAATCTCGTAGATTTCTATTTCTGGATGAGGAATGGCTTTCACAGTGTACGGCCTTGGTTCCCAATAGTCATCTAGCTTGCTGGTTCTGTGGTTCTTCTTTAACCAGACTCTATCCCCAACTTTCAAAGGTTCGGCGTTGGCATTGCAATTATAGTCCTCCTCTTGTCTCTGACGTACGACTTTCATCCGGTTCTCAACCATTTCATTGGCTTCATTCAGGCGACGCTGATGGTCTGCTACCCAGTCTGTTCGTGGTAGTGGATTGATGGTATCGCTGACTTGAACTTCCATAGCGATATCAGACGGTAGTTTGCCTTGACGACCAAACATCAGGAAGTATGGAGTGTATCCGGTGGAACAATGGACTGTATTGTTGTACAAATAAGTTAGCTCTGGAATCAGAATGGGCCAATCCGCTCTTCGATGAGTAGGCACAGTTTTCAGCATTCCTATCAGTGTCTTGTTCATTCTTTCGCAGAGTCCATTGCATTGTGGATGGTACGCAGTTGTTCTTAACTTCTTACAGCCATAGAGGGTGCACAACTCTTGAAATAATTGTGACTCAAACGCAGACCCTTGGTCCGTCAAAATCTGTTTAGGATATCCACAAGGTAGAGCAAAGGTTTTCCAGAAGACTTCAGCTGTGGTATTGGCTGTCAAATCCCTCACGGGCATTGCTACAACAAACTTTGTGTAATGGTCAATGATGGTCAGAGCATGGGTGAACCCAGTTCTGCTTGGCTCCAGCTTCACATGGTCAAGTGCAACTAATTCCAGCGGCTTATGACTCACAATAGGATGTAGTGGTGCTTTCTGACCAGATTGCTCTCGTCGGCTCACTGCACAAGAAGTACATTCTCGACAGCATTTTTCAATGTCCTCTCTCATTCCAATCCAGAAGAACCGTCTTCTTATAGTGGCTTCAGTCTTTTGACACCCAAAATGACCAGACTGGTCGTGGTAAGCTTCGAGGACTATGCTGGCGTCCTGCCGGGGCACCACAATCTGATTCACACGTTCATAAGTGATTGGATCTAGAGTGCGTCTGTATAGCTGACCCTTCCCTATGAATAGCCGTTTTCTCTGCCTTAACAGCTTGACCAACTCTGGATCGGCATTGATACGCTGACTCCTGCTGAGTTTTCTGCCAGATTCAAGAAGGGTTTTTAAACTTTCCAAGACTCTGCTTTCTTTCTGGACCTGAGCCCAATGTACTTTCTCTGTTTGCAGATTAAGAGGCACTTGTTTAGATGGGGGCTGGGTTCCTCTCCTTGTTGTCATGGCATTTTGGTTGGCAAATTGTGCATAGAAAGCAGGCATTTCCACCTCTTCCAAATTCTTCTCATCTCTGTCCACTTCTTCTACTGTAGGCAGCCGGGACAGTGCATCTGCATTCACATTCGATTTTCCTGTTCTGTATTTGATGGTGAATTTGAAGTTGGCTAGTCGGGATGCCCATCTTTGCTCCAAAGCTCCCAGCCGAGCTGTGTTTAAAAGAGCCAGGGGGTTGTTGTCGGTAAAGACTACAAATGAAGTGGCAGTAAGGTAGTCCCGGAACTTCTCAGTAATGGCCCACACGAGTGCAAGGAATTCCAACTTAAACAAGCTGTAGTTATCATCGTTTCTTTCTGTACTTCTAAGGGCTTGACTTCCATAAGCTATCACCCTTTCTTTCTCATCCTGTACTTGGGAAAGCACAGCACCCAATCCTTTCTTGCTGGCATCTGAGTACAAATGGAAAGGACAGCTGTAGTCTGGGTAAGCCAACACGGGGGTTTCAATTAGCATCTGTTTGAGTTTAATAAAGGAGACCTCTTGAGCTTCAGACCAGAGTATAGGCACATTCTTCTGTAGCTTATGATTGGGTTGGCCTCGTAACAACTTCTGTAGGGGTGCTGCAATTTGGGCAAAGTACTTTATAAAGCGGCGGTAGTACCCCACAAATCCAAGGAAACTTTTTACCTCCTGAATGGTAGTAGGGGTCGGCCAATCTTTCACTGCAGCCACTTTGTCTGGATCTGGGATGACTCCTTCAGCGCTGACAACATGTCCCAGGTAATGCACCTTTGGCTTCAGCAAATGGCACTTTGACGGCTTGACTTTTAAACCGTACTTGATGAGGACATCCAACACTTCTCCCAGGTGCTTCAAATGCTCTTCATATGTCTTAGAGTAAACAATGACGTCATCTAGATACAAGAGGACCGTTTCAAAATTTTTATGGCCTAAACAGTACTCCATCAGTCTTTGAAATGTTCCTGGGACATTGCCCAGCCCAAAATGGCATACTGTTGAATTCGAACAAGCCCATTGATGTGGTAAAAGCTATCTTTTCTCGATCTTCAGGGGCCATTGGTACTTGCCAGTATCCACTTGTCAGGTCCAATGTGGAAAATAATGCGGCTGACCCTAGCGCTGTCAGTGACTCTTCGATTCTTGGTAAAGGGTAGGCATCCTTGTGGGTGATATTATTTAGCTTCCTATAATCAACACAGAAGCGAATGTTGCCGTCTTTCTTTCTAACCAACACCAGGGGGTGCAGCCCAGGGACTGTGACTATCCCGTATGACATGTGAATCTTTCTTGAATCAACTTCTTCACTGGTTGGTATAGAGACGGAGGTACTGGACGGTATCTTTCCCTTATTGGTGGGTGTGAACTAGTTGGGATGGTATGCTGGATGACATCCACTCTTCCAAATTCTATAGGGTGCTTGCTAAATGCTTGGTGATGTTCTTTGGCAATTTTCATGGCTCCATCTTTCCATTCATCTGGAGTGTCTTTGTCGCCAATATGTATTTCTTCCCACCATGGAGTATCAGGGATTTTATCAGGACAGACTTCTGTTTGGGTGGTATGTTGCGTGGCGGTGACCTCTAGGTTCAAGACGTCTTGAAAGGTAATTCTTGATAGCTTGGGGGAGATTCACATTTAAATGCTGACATTCTCGCTCAATGTGACCGCTTCTCCTACACTGCCTGCAAATGGGTCTTCCTTGGGAATCAAACTGGTAAGTGGGCCTTCTCCCAAAATTTCTATAACTGTCCCCACCGGGGCTGTAATGTTGCCTACCTCCCGGAGACCAGCGATCTGCATCTTGTCGGCGTTGCTGTTTAAGTTCTCTCAGCTCTCGGCACATTTCTGTCAGACCTTTAGCCAGTTCTGCAACCTGCACTTGCAACTCCTTTGCCACATCCCGCACCTGTGTCTGAGCACACTGCGTGACAATTTCCTTGACGCCAGACATTGGTGCTGCACCGCTGGGGTACTGTTCAGGGCGGGTTTGGACTTGGTTGGACTCTGATTCGGTCCCTAGGACTCTCATGGCCATCTCTTTAAAGTCTAGGAACGAGCTATCAGGGTTCTGCAGTGCCAAGGTTCTCAATTGCGTCTTTGTAGCTTCTTTCCTTGCTCCTTTAACGAATTGATCCCTCAGGGTTCTGTCTGTATACAGCACTTCATGTGGATCCACTTGTTTAATAGCATGCAACGCTTACTGCAAACTGAGGGCAAAATTACGTAACGACTCACCAGGCTTTTTGCTTCGTGCCAAAGAACCGCATCTTTAGTTCAGAGATAGTCCGGGTATCAAAGGTAGTGCTCAGCCTCTCAAAAATCCATTCCACTGTCCATTTTTCGGTGTGAGGCCAGGACTTCACCTCCCTCAAGGCTGCTCCTCCTAACTGACCGATCAGCATTTCCACTTTTTGCTCTGCGGTAACCGGGTACAGCCGGAACATGGCTTGCATCTTCTCCTTGAAGTCTCTCAGGCTGTTTGCATCTCCATTATAGTTGGGGAGCCAGGGCGCTCCAAAATAATACGGCATCGTTATCGGCGTTGTGTGCGCTGTGCTGTGCTGGGGGTCCCACTGCTGCCAGGCAGTTCACGATCTCCCTCCATTGACATCTTATCAGAGACCTTCCGGTCGTGCTGTCTTTACTTAACAACAGTGTGTCCCTGCAGATAATACGCAGCAAGAAAACAGTGCAGTCATCCACTTACTGTCACACACACAGAGCGATCTCACAGTCCTGTACTCTCCAAGCGAATCGCGGCTTACTTTACAAGATGGCTGCCGCAGGACCTCCTGTTTAAGGCCCACACCTCGTGGTACATCCTGTTCGTGACGCCAATTTGTGGTAACGCGGGCGCCGAGTCGCGGTGGGCGGGGCTCTCTGAGCTGAAGTTGGTATTCACACCCTTTGGTCACGGTGGCACACTTTCTCTCTCCCGCTCCTCGGGCCGCAGAACCAGTGAAATAAGTGGTGCTTGTGGGATACACTGTTCTCTGTCCCCTGGGATGTTATGTGGTGTACCCCGAAATAAGGATGTTCCAAGAGACAGGGTTCAATAAACTTTCACAGTAGTTTTACTGGGCACAATATGCTTGGTGGTTACTTCTGTTACAGAGGCAATGTCTTTAAGTAGTATAAACATATCACAGGGTATTGCAAATGGTGGTACCTGCTTCACCTCCCTGACTCTGTCTGTAATTCCTCCAAGTTTGCTCTGAGTTCTGCTCCACTTTCTTCTCTATACTGTGCTGGAAGGTGCGCTGCTGACTGTCCCAATCCAGTTGCACTATCACAGAGGAATGGTGTCCCTTCGGGATTCTAGGCTGTGTGCAAGCTCCTTGCTTTGCTCTAGGAACGCTCAGTAGTGTCCAAGCTCCTTGTCTGGCTTCTGTACCACATGCAACACACACTGACCTGCACTCCTTTCACTTCCACATGGCTGCTGCAGATCCTCTCACAGAATTCCTCTCAGTTCCACATGGCTGCTGCAGCATCTCACTGAATGCAACTTCAGACACCGACTTGTCTGCTCTCCTTTGCCTGCACGCTGCTGCACACTTCTCCACACTTCTGCACTCCTCTGCTCCACACTGCTGCACTCCTCTGCTCCACACTGCTGCACTCCTCTGCTCCACACGGCTGCACTCCTCTGCTCCACACTGCTGCACTCCTCTGCTCCACACGGCTGCACTCCTCTGCTCCACATGGCTGCACTCCTCTGCTCCACACTGCTGCTGTCCTCTGCTCCACACTGCTGCACTCCTCTGCTCCACACTGCTGCACTCCTCTGCTGCACACTGCTGCAATCAGTGAGGTTCGTTCCTGTGTCGCAGCTAGCTACACCCCTCCCCTCTTTCTGGAGAATGCATCTTAAGGTGAAACAGCCCATTTATGTTTCTGCTGAGTCATATAGGGAAGTGAATTCAGTACCAACCATGATTACAGAAGAAAGCACATTAAAACCTGCATACTAAAGCAACAGTAGAATGACCGTAAATAAACAGCAATTTTCCTGGGTATCACAATAGCTCCAAGGACTTCTCCTAGTCTATGTGTTAATGTTTGTTTGTCAGTGGTGTCTGACGTGTTTGGGTTATAATTTATGGTTCGTGCATTATTGATTTATTATTGTTTTTGTTAATAAATAATATGGATATTATTTAATTATGGTTTATTGAGTTTACTAACTTTTATATTTATTTCTTAATAAAATGGCTGCTGTGGCCACTTTATCCAAACCCTCGGAGTCGAGTCTTCTTGAGAGAAAGGTGTGGGTTATGAATGGGGAACAGATATATAGGTAAGTGTAATTTGCATACACATACATCACTCGACTTACCCCAAGTCATGCAAAATAAAGACACAAAACATTATAATTGGGTGTTAAATGGTCAAAACTTTTATTATATTATATGACCAAACCCAAAATGGCAAACCTCCGACTCACGAAGAGTCACCCTCCAGCACGCAGGAAAGGAAAAACCCCCTGTGGGGGAAACCTCTAGGGAAACCATGGCTGGAGGATTGCCCTTCCTCTGGGCTTAGAAGGTGCCAAAATAGAATTTGTAACAGAATTTGTACATTTTCTCAGATTTTCAAGGAAAGACATTACAATGAACGAACGAACGAACGAACGAACGAACGAACGACATAAGACACATAAATCGGCTGATCTGGTTGGCTAGGCGGATGTCTGTCTTCCTGGGCACACATTAAAATGAATGGGCGATGCTCGGTTGAGACGGGTCCTCCAGAGGGGTCCTCCAGATGCCTCCTTGTAGCACCTGTCTCCGCTCTGGCTAATAGGGGGGGATCTCCTGCTGGAAAACCCCCTCTATTACAGACAACCGGTATGAAGAGGATGGCATCACTGTGATGAAGAAGTGGTCTGGGGTGAAGGGTTTCCCTGCTAGAACCTACAAATTACATCAGGTCGGCATTGGTGGGGAAGTCAAGCTCAAGGTCCTCAGTCCCATCCAATATGGTGCTGAATGTGGCAGTAAAACCTTCTAATGTGGAATCTTCTTTATGTCATAAACATTTGTGTTTATGACATCAGCACATTCATCATCATTACTACAGGAGTTTCTTACCACTGCCGCCTCGTTCATTGTGACATCACCCACAGTGGTCTGAAGTGTTAACCCTTTAATGACTGGCAGTGTACTTACCACAGAGGCCATAAAGCTGAATAGAACATATCAATGGCCATAAAGGAAAAGGGATAAATCAGGGAGCATCTCCGCACAAGAACAATCCATGACAAAGAGTACTCCAGGATAAGATAACTTGCCTGCTTTCTCCAAAAACCAGCACCACACCTTTCCATAGGTTGTGTGTGGTATTACATCTCATTACCATTCACTTCAATGGAGCAAACCGGCAATACCAAATACAACCTGTGGATAGGTGTGGTGCTATTTTTGGAAGAAAGCAGCCATAATTTTCTAATTCTGCACAGCCCCTGTTAGAAATAGTTCAAAAAAAGGGGGAGAGAAGAAATTAAAAAAAGGGAAAAAGAGGAACTCTGAGGTAAAATAAATCAAACTGGACTGAAAGGAGTCTGCTGGAGGTGCCAGATGGAAAGACATATTTCTGCCATGGGGACCAGATTAGTTGAAAAACTATGCAGCTTATCTTCTAATGCAGCGTCACAAAAACAAATTATTTTGTAAAAAAATTAAAAAGTGTTTTTATTGTGCAAAACTAGAAAAACTTTTACATACATGTTGGTTCAGGACTCCTGGTGGTCCTCCATGAGCTTTACCCATGGAGTGTTTGGAGACATGTTGGAGCTGTGGGGGAATGGTAGGTCCACTTACTGACATCTGATGGGATTGTAGGCACATCGCACCATTTTGGTTGGCAATAAATGCTCTCTTTGAACATGCCCTCTCCGCTCCATTCCCTCCAGATCTATTTCTTTCCAGAAGAAGGTTCTCCTCCATTTATTCAGACTAGGTTGTGCCTAGACATTGGAAGTCTACAATTCCCCGGTACAAATCTAAATGTTTGGCCACATTCACTGATATTCAGAATCCAGCAACTCTGCCGATTGTTGAAGTAAAATCTCAGGCATTTTCTGAGTAGTTGACCGCTAACCCCCTCCACTCTGCTACCTCGCTGTAGTGCCCGACCATTCAAATTGTTTTCTTCTCTCTCTGTAATTGTCGTCTGTCTATTGCTTGTTGTTTTAACCTTTCTTATTGATAAAAGTACAGATTTGGTAAAGACGACGCTTACATTGTTTCCTAATTGTCTTTTGGTGAGCTGCATTTTTTTACATTTTGTACTGCTTTATGGTTTTAATAAAGATTGAGCAGAGTTACTGCAGTTAAGCGGTGATAAATATTCTTCTACGTTGTCACGGCGCGGGGTGTGGACCCACAGGGCCGTACCGCGTAGCGGGGTAGCAGCTGGCCAACAAGGTACAAAACCATGTCTATAGTTCTGAACGGGTACCTGAGGCAATGTAGACAGTGGCAGGGACACGACTTGACTTTCACAGCAGGTGACGTCGCGGATGCAGCGGGAAGACACGACTTGACTTTCACAGCAGGTGACGTCGCGGATGCAGCGGGAAGACATGACTTGACTTTCACAGCAGGTGACGATAGCACGGGATACAGGGTACAGGCAGCAGGAACGGGTAACACTGGGAACTGGAAAACACTGGGAGACTTTTAGCAAGACAAACTAGGGTATACAACAACGCTCAGGCAAGGAACCAGTGGGCAGTCCATTTTAAGTCCCATCATCAACAATCCCCAAAGGGTTTACTCTTTATGAGGATATACCAGCATCTCACTGAATACAACTTCAGACACTGACTTGTCTGCTCTCCTCTGCCTGCACGCTGCTGCACACTTCTCCTCACTTCTGCACTCCTCTCCTCCACACTGCTGCACTCCGCTGCTCCATACTGCTGCACTCCTCTGCTCCACACTGCTGCACTCCTCTGCTCCACACTGCTGCACTCCTCTGCTCCACACTGCTGCGCTCGGTGAAGTTCGTTCCTCTGTCTCAGCTAGCTACACCCCTCCTCTCTCTCTGGAGAATACATCTTAAGGTGAAACAGCCCATTTATGTTTCTGCTGAGTCATATAGGGAAGTAAATTCAGTACCAACCATGATTACAGAATAAAGCACATTAAAACCTGCATACTAAAGCAACAGTACAATTACAGTAAATAAACAGCAATTTTCCTGGGTATCACATACGTCCCCGGTAAAATCAGGGTCGTCCCCGACACTGTCTCTCCTGCAACGAAAATGGGACAAAAATATGCAATATAACATATTCACATATCAAAGGTAAACTGTGCATTATAACGGCAAATGTCCGTAGTGCATTCCTGAAAGGCAAAAATATTAAGGCAATACTGTAAAACGAGTGTCTCTCAATATATCCAGCAACAACGTCCATATGGCAAGACATCTTCTGCCGCCATTTGCAAGGCGCATGGTACAGCCGACAATCCTTGCGCTGCACTTCAATAGACTCAATAGAGATGTGGCGCAACGTGCGCAACTTGGGTTTCCAAATAAAGTCCAGGACAGTCTCTGGGTCTCAAAAATTAAATCAAGGTTGCATCAGCCAACTGGGGGGTTAAATGTAACTATAGGGCTCCATAGAAATAGTCTGTAGCATAGACATGTCTATTCAGTCACAGTATCGTTCAGGCATTTTACCTTTGGTGGTTCTCTCCGACCTTCTAGGAGGATCACAAGTAGTAGGGGGCTGAGAGTCAATTAGTTCACAGCAGCTCGGAACAACTTCTGGGTGGGACTCAATCGGCACACTTTGGCTAGGGACAACTTGTGGGACACCTAGTTGCATCCAAGGACCGAAAGGCCAGCCAAACGGGAACAAGTTACCTTCATTTTCCATGGGGGACTCCAGTCTTCCTTCAGAGAGTGTCTCATCTAGAATGGTTTCCTCTCTAGAATCCTTCAACAGGCAAAGTTTCAGCTGATTACGGTGTACCACCTTGGTACTCTCTACGTTTTCTTTTCCAATCTCGTAGATTTCTATTTCTGGATGAGGAATGGCTTTCACAGTGTACGGCCTTGGTTCCCAATAGTCATCTAGCTTGCTGGTTCTGTGGTTCTTCTTTAACCAGACTCTATCCCCAACTTTCAAAGGTTCGGCGTTGGCATTGCAATTATAGTCCTCCTCTTGTCTCTGACGTACGACTTTCATCCGGTTCTCAACCATTTCATTGGCTTCATTCAGGCGACGCTGATGGTCTGCTACCCAGTCTGTTCGTGGTAGTGGATTGATGGTATCGCTGACTTGAACTTCCATAGCGATATCAGACGGTAGTTTGCCTTGACGACCAAACATCAGGAAGTATGGAGTGTATCCGGTGGAACAATGGACTGTATTGTTGTACAAATAAGTTAGCTCTGGAATCAGAATGGGCCAATCCGCTCTTCGATGAGTAGGCACAGTTTTCAGCATTCCTATCAGTGTCTTGTTCATTCTTTCGCAGAGTCCATTGCATTGTGGATGGTACGCAGTTGTTCTTAACTTCTTACAGCCATAGAGGGTGCACAACTCTTGAAATAATTGTGACTCAAACGCAGACCCTTGGTCCGTCAAAATCTGTTTAGGATATCCACAAGGTAGAGCAAAGGTTTTCCAGAAGACTTCAGCTGTGGTATTGGCTGTCAAATCCCTCACGGGCATTGCTACAACAAACTTTGTGTAATGGTCAATGATGGTCAGAGCATGGGTGAACCCAGTTCTGCTTGGCTCCAGCTTCACATGGTCAAGTGCAACTAATTCCAGCGGCTTATGACTCACAATAGGATGTAGTGGTGCTTTCTGACCAGATTGCTCTCGTCGGCTCACTGCACAAGAAGTACATTCTCGACAGCATTTTTCAATGTCCTCTCTCATTCCAATCCAGAAGAACCGTCTTCTTATAGTGGCTTCAGTCTTTTGACACCCAAAATGACCAGACTGGTCGTGGTAAGCTTCGAGGACTATGCTGGCGTCCTGCCGGGGCACCACAATCTGATTCACACGTTCATAAGTGATTGGATCTAGAGTGCGTCTGTATAGCTGACCCTTCCCTATGAATAGCCGTTTTCTCTGCCTTAACAGCTTGACCAACTCTGGATCGGCATTGATACGCTGACTCCTGCTGAGTTTTCTGCCAGATTCAAGAAGGGTTTTTAAACTTTCCAAGACTCTGCTTTCTTTCTGGACCTGAGCCCAATGTACTTTCTCTGTTTGCAGATTAAGAGGCACTTGTTTAGATGGGGGCTGGGTTCCTCTCCTTGTTGTCATGGCATTTTGGTTGGCAAATTGTGCATAGAAAGCAGGCATTTCCACCTCTTCCAAATTCTTCTCATCTCTGTCCACTTCTTCTACTGTAGGCAGCCGGGACAGTGCATCTGCATTCACATTCGATTTTCCTGTTCTGTATTTGATGGTGAATTTGAAGTTGGCTAGTCGGGATGCCCATCTTTGCTCCAAAGCTCCCAGCCGAGCTGTGTTTAAAAGAGCCAGGGGGTTGTTGTAGGTAAAGACTACAAATGGAGTGGCAGTAAGGTAGTCCCGGAACTTCTCAGTAATGGCCCACACGAGTGCAAGGAATTCCAACTTAAACAAGCTGTAGTTATCATCGTTTCTTTCTGTACTTCTAAGGGCTTGACTTCCATAAGCTATCACCCTTTCTTTCTCATCCTGTACTTGGGAAAGCACAGCACCCAATCCTTTCTTGCTGGCATCTGAGTACAAATGGAAAGGACAGCTGTAGTCTGGGTAAGCCAACACGGGGGTTTCAATTAGCATCTGTTTGAGTTTAATAAAGGAGACCTCTTGAGCTTCAGACCAGAGTATAGGCACATTCTTCTGTAGCTTATGATTGGGTTGGCCTCGTAACAACTTCTGTAGGGGTGCTGCAATTTGGGCAAAGTACTTTATAAAGCGGCGGTAGTACCCCACAAATCCAAGGAAACTTTTTACCTCCTGAATGGTAGTAGGGGTCGGCCAATCTTTCACTGCAGCCACTTTGTCTGGATCTGGGATGACTCCTTCAGCGCTGACAACATGTCCCAGGTAATGCACCTTTGGCTTCAGCAAATGGCACTTTGACGGCTTGACTTTTAAACCGTACTTGATGAGGACATCCAACACTTCTCCCAGGTGCTTCAAATGCTCTTCATATGTCTTAGAGTAAACAATGACGTCATCTAGATACAAGAGGACCGTTTCAAAATTTTTATGGCCTAAACAGTACTCCATCAGTCTTTGAAATGTTCCTGGGACATTGCCCAGCCCAAAATGGCATACTGTTGAATTCGAACAAGCCCATTGATGTGGTAAAAGCTATCTTTTCTCGATCTTCAGGGGCCATTGGTACTTGCCAGTATCCACTTGTCAGGTCCAATGTGGAAAATAATGCGGCTGACCCTAGCGCTGTCAGTGACTCTTCGATTCTTGGTAAAGGGTAGGCATCCTTGTGGGTGATATTATTTAGCTTCCTATAATCAACACAGAAGCGAATGTTGCCGTCTTTCTTTCTAACCAACACCAGGGGGTGCAGCCCAGGGACTGTGACTATCCCGTATGACATTTGAATCTTTCTTGAATCAACTTCTTCACTGGTTGGTATAGAGACGGAGGTACTGGACGGTATCTTTCCCTTATTGGTGGGTGTGAACTAGTTGGGATGGTATGCTGGATGACATCCACTCTTCCAAATTCTATAGGGTGCTTGCTAAATGCTTGGTGATGTTCTTTGGCAATTTTCATGGCTCCATCTTTCCATTCATCTGGAGTGTCTTTGTCGCCAATATGTATTTCTTCCCACCATGGAGTATCAGGGATTTTATCAGGACAGACTTCTGTTTGGGTGGTATGTTGCGTGGCGGTGACCTCTAGGTTCAAGACGTCTTGAAAGGTAATTCTTGATAGCTTGGGGGAGATTCACATTTAAATGCTGACATTCTCGCTCAATGTGACCGCTTCTCCTACACTGCCTGCAAATGGGTCTTCCTTGGGAATCAAACTGGTAAGTGGGCCTTCTCCCAAAATTTCTATAACTGTCCCCACCGGGGCTGTAATGTTGCCTACCTCCCGGAGACCAGCGATCTGCATCTTGTCGGCGTTGCTGTTTAAGTTCTCTCAGCTCTCGGCACATTTCTGTCAGACCTTTAGCCAGTTCTGCAACCTGCACTTGCAACTCCTTTGCCACATCCCGCACCTGTGTCTGAGCACACTGCGTGACAATTTCCTTGACGCCAGACATTGGTGCTGCACCGCTGGGGTACTGTTCAGGGCGGGTTTGGACTTGGTTGGACTCTGATTCGGTCCCTAGGACTCTCATGGCCATCTCTTTAAAGTCTAGGAACGAGCTATCAGGGTTCTGCAGTGCCAAGGTTCTCAATTGCGTCTTTGTAGCTTCTTTCCTTGCTCCTTTAACGAATTGATCCCTCAGGGTTCTGTCTGTATACAGCACTTCATGTGGATCCACTTGTTTAATAGCATGCAACGCTTACTGCAAACTGAGGGCAAAATTACGTAACGACTCACCAGGCTTTTTGCTTCGTGCCAAAGAACCGCATCTTTAGTTCAGAGATAGTCCGGGTATCAAAGGTAGTGCTCAGCCTCTCAAAAATCCATTCCACTGTCCATTTTTCGGTGTGAGGCCAGGACTTCACCTCCCTCAAGGCTGCTCCTCCTAACTGACCGATCAGCATTTCCACTTTTTGCTCTGCGGTAACCGGGTACAGCCGGAACATGGCTTGCATCTTCTCCTTGAAGTCTCTCAGGCTGTTTGCATCTCCATTATAGTTGGGGAGCCAGGGCGCTCCAAAATAATACGGCATCGTTATCGGCGTTGTGTGCGCTGTGCTGTGCTGGGGGTCCCACTGCTGCCAGGCAGTTCACGATCTCCCTCCATTGACATCTTATCAGAGACCTTCCGGTCGTGCTGTCTTTACTTAACAACAGTGTGTCCCTGCAGATAATACGCAGCAAGAAAACAGTGCAGTCATCCACTTACTGTCACACACACAGAGCGATCTCACAGTCCTGTACTCTCCAAGCGAATCGCGGCTTACTTTACAAGATGGCTGCAGCAGGACCTCCTGTTTAAGGCCCACACCTCGTGGTACATCCTGTTCGTGACGCCAATTTGTGGTAACGCGGGCGCCGAGTCGCGGTGGGCGGGGCTCTCTGAGCTGAAGTTGGTATTCACACCCTTTGGTCACGGTGGCACACTTTCTCTCTCCCGCTCCTCGGGCTGCAGAACCAGTGAAATAAGTGGTGCTTGTGGGATACACTGTTCTCTGTCCCCTGGGATGTTATGTGGTGTACCCCGAAATAAGGATGTTCCAAGAGACAGGGTTCAATAAACTTTCACAGTAGTTTTACTGGGCACAATATGCTTGGTGGTTACTTCTGTTACAGAGGCAATGTCTTTAAGTAGTATAAACATATCACAGGGTATTGCAAATGGTGGTACCTGCTTCACCTCCCTGACTCTGTCTGTAATTCCTCCAAGTTTGCTCTGAGTTCTGCTCCACTTTCTTCTCTATACTGTGCTGGAAGGTGCGCTGCTGACTGTCCCAATCCAGTTGCACTATCACAGAGGAATGGTGTCCCTTCGGGATTCTAGGCTGTGTGCAAGCTCCTTGCTTTGCTCTAGGAACGCTCAGTAGTGTCCAAGCTCCTTGTCTGGCTTCTGTACCACATGCAACACACACTGACCTGCACTCCTTTCACTTCCACATGGCTGCTGCAGATCCTCTCACAGAATTCCTCTCAGTTCCACATGGCTGCTGCAGCATCTCACTGAATGCAACTTCAGACACCGACTTGTCTGCTCTCCTTTGCCTGCACGCTGCTGCACACTTCTCCACACTTCTGCACTCCTCTGCTCCACACTGCTGCACTCCTCTGCTCCACACTGCTGCACTCCTCTGCTCCACACGGCTGCACTCCTCTGCTCCACACTGCTGCACTCCTCTGCTCCACACGGCTGCACTCCTCTGCTCCACATGGCTGCACTCCTCTGCTCCACACTGCTGCTGTCCTCTGCTCCACACTGCTGCACTCCTCTGCTCCACACTGCTGCACTCCTCTGCTGCACACTGCTGCAATCAGTGAGGTTCGTTCCTGTGTCGCAGCTAGCTACACCCCTCCCCTCTTTCTGGAGAATGCATCTTAAGGTGAAACAGCCCATTTATGTTTCTGCTGAGTCATATAGGGAAGTGAATTCAGTACCAACCATGATTACAGAAGAAAGCACATTAAAACCTGCATACTAAAGCAACAGTAGAATGACCGTAAATAAACAGCAATTTTCCTGGGTATCACAATAGCTCCAAGGACTTCTCCTAGTCTATGTGTTAATGTTTGTTTGTCAGTGGTGTCTGACGTGTTTGGGTTATAATTTATGATTCGTGCATTATTGATTTATTATTGTTTTTGTTAATAAATAATATGGATATTATTTAATTATGGTTTATTGAGTTTACTAACTTTTATATTTATTTCTTAATAAAATGGCTGCTGTGGCCACTTTATCCAAACCCTCGGAGTCGAGTCTTCTTGAGAGAAAGGTGTGGGTTATGAATGGGGAACAGATATATAGGTAAGTGTAATTTGCATACACATACATCACTCGACTTACCCCAAGTCATGCAAAATAAAGACACAAAACATTATAATTGGGTGTTAAATGGTCAAAACTTTTATTATATTATATGACCAAACCCAAAATGGCAAACCTCCGACTCACGAAGAGTCACCCTCCAGCACGCAGGAAAGGAAAACCCCCCTGTGGGGGAAACCTCTAGGGAAACCATGGCTGGAGGATTGCCCTTCCTCTGGGCTTAGAAGGTGCCAAAATAGAATTTGTAACAGAATTTGTACATTTTCTCAGATTTTCAAGGAAAGACATTACAATGAACGAACGAACGAACGAACGAACGAACGAACGAACGAACGAACGAACAACATAAAACACATAAATCGGCTGATCTGGTTGGCTAGGCGGATGTCTGTCTTCCTGGGCACCCATTAAAATGAATGGGCGATGCTCGGTTGAGACGGGTCCTCCAGAGGGGTCCTCCAGATGCCTCCTTGTAGCACCTGTCTCCGCTCTGGCTAATAGGGGGGGATCTCCTGCTGGAAAACCCCCTCTATTACAGACAACCGGTATGAAGAGGATGGCATCACTGTGATGAAGAAGTGGTCTGGGGTGAAGGGTTTCCCTGCTAGAACCTACAAATTACATCAGGTCGGCATTGGTGGGGAAGTCAAGCTCAAGGTCCTCAGTCCCATCCAATATGGCGCTGAATGTGGCAGTAAAACCTTCTAATGTGGAATCGTCTTTATGTCATAAACATTTGTGTTTATGACATCAGCACATTCATCATCATTACTACAGGAGTTTCTTACCACTGCCGCCTCGTTCATTGTGACATCACCCACAGTGGTCTGAAGTGTTAACCCTTTAATGACTGGCAGTGTACTTACCACAGAGGCCATAAAGCTGAATAGAACATATCAATGGCCATAAAGGAAAAGGGATAAATCAGGGAGCATCTCCGCACAAGAACAATCCATGACAAAGAGTACTCCAGGATAAGATAACTTGCCTGCTTTCTCCAAAAACCAGCACCACACCTTTCCATAGGTTGTGTGTGGTATTACATCTCATTACCATTCACTTCAATGGAGCAAACCTGCAATACCAAATACAACCTGTGGATAGGTGTGGTGCTATTTTTGGAAGAAAGCAGCCATAATTTTCTAATTCTGCACAGCCCCTGTTAGAAATAGTTCAAAAAAAGGGGGAGAGAAGAAATTAAAAAAAGGGAAAAAGAGGAACTCTGAGGTAAAATAAATCAAACTGGACTGAAAGGAGTCTGCTGGAGGTGCCAGATGGAAAGACATATTTCTGCCATGGGGACCAGATTAGTTGAAAAACTATGCAGCTTATCTTCTAATGCAGCGTCACAAAAACAAATTATTTTGTAAAAAAATTAAAAAGTGTTTTTATTGTGCAAAACTAGAAAAACTTTTACATACATGTTGGTTCAGGACTCCTGGTGGTCCTCCATGAGCTTTACCCATGGAGTGTTTGGAGACATGTTGGAGCTGTGGGGGAATGGTAGGTACGCTTACTGACATCTGATGGGATTGTAGGCACATCGCACCATTTTGGTTGGCAATAAATGCTCTCTTTGAACATGCCCTCTCCGCTCCATTCCCTCCAGATCTATTTCTTTCCAGAAGAAGGTTCTCCTCCATTTATTCAGACTAGGTTGTGCCTAGACATTGGAAGTCTACAATTCCCCGGTACAAATCTAAATGTTTGGCCACATTCACTGATATTCAGAATCCAGCAACTCTGCCGATTGTTGAAGTAAAATCTCAGGCATTTTCTGAGTAGTTGACCGCTAACCCCCTCCACTCTGCTACTTCGCTGTATTGCCCGACCATTCAAATTGTTTTCTTCTCTCTCTGTAATTCTCGTCTGTCTATTGCTTGTTGTTTTAACCTTTCTCATTGATAAAAGTACAGATTTGGTAAAGACGACGCTTACATTGTTTCCTAATTGTCTTTTGGTGAGCTGCATTTTTTTTTTACATTTTGTACTGCTTTATGGTTTTAATAAAGATTGAGCAGAGTTACTGCAGTTAAGCGGTGATAAATATTCTTCTACGTTGTCACGGCGCGGGGTGTGGACCCACAGGGCCGTACCGCGTAGCGGGGTAGCAGCTGGCCAACAAGGTACAAAACCATGTCTATAGTTCTGAACGGGTACCTGAGGCAATGTAGACAGTGGCAGGGACACGACTTGACTTTCACAGCAGGTGACGTCGCGGATGCAGCGGGAAGACATGACTTGACTTTCACAGCAGGTGACGATAGCACGGGATACAGGGTACAAGCAGGAGGAACGGGTAACACTGGGAACTGGAAAACACTGGGAGACCTTTAGCAAGACAAACTAGGGTATACAACAACGCTCAGGCAAGGAACCAGTGGGCAGTCCATTTTAAGTCCCATCATTAACAATCCCCAAAGGGTTTACTCTTTATGAGGATATACCAGCTACATGAAGACTGGATTGGTGGAGATAGAAATAAACTATTACTCCAAAAAGAAACCATGTGGATATACACCCTGGGGACTTTATCCCCTAGGGGGCTAAATAATGAGATCAAATGTAACATGTTCCTCTGAAATTATTGGGCTTATGTATCTGTTATGGATTCTTCTTTCTCCCCCCTTTCTCCGAGGTTCTTTTTCTTTCTTGGATCCCTGCTCAGGACAGTGGGGACTCGGTCGATGGTCATTTTTTGGCCCTTGACCTACTCCCTGCCGACCTGCCCGGTCCCCTTTTGCGATCATTACGTAGTATACTGTATCTCTTTCTTGGTTCTTTCCTGGACTTTGTATGGGTGGGTTCGATATCCGCTCGGTGGGCTGTTTACCAGCAGCTGAGTGGTCTTGCACTCACTCATCCTTATCCATACTATAGAAATAACCTTATTTATATTCTGAAACTGTAAAGATGGAGATACACTCTTTACCTCCTAATGACCTTATTCATACATTGAAATGGAGGGAATAAAAATGTTCACTCTTGAGCATATTCAATTGATGGATTTATACATATATGGAAATGGAGAGAAAAGAGATCCTCTTCCCTATAGCCGGCTCATAATGTGTATCTGCCCCCTTCTTTTTTCAGATGTATTAACCATCTCAGGACACATCTCCATCTCTCACTTACAATATTATTCTTTGGATCTAGTTGATGTCTGACCAATTTGTGACACTCTGTTTAATATATATCTCTGTGAGCTATAAAGGAAACAGAATATCGCTACTCGCAATATGTTTGGGATTTTTTTGTTTCTTTCTTTATTGCCTCTTTCTCATATTTTTTCTTTCCCTCCCCTTTTTTTTTTGTTTTCTTTTTCTTATTTTTTCTTTTTCTTGTTTCTTTATTTCTTTATTTATCTTTTTATTATTTTTCAGGGCGAGCGATTCCTCTCTCTCCAGGATAATGACATTAGCATCTTAATTAAAGTCATTAATGAGGACCTAATTTTTGGTCGTATCTGCTTTTGGCAATCCTGGTAATATTTTCGAATGAAATTATTCTTTATTATGATTACCTTTCTAAAAATGGTTTAAGATGTATTGTACATTTGTTTAATCTGTACTTGCAGTTTATTCCCAATATTCTACTGCATGTAAACGATCGAGTTATTGAAATTGACAATGTATCTTTAAATGCCTGTGCTATATAAGCAGGTACTATCGTGAACATGATTTCCTGTCTCTGATGAAGTCCCAGCTGGGATGAAACGCGTAAGACGTATGCACGGTGGTGAGAGACGTCATCACACCGTTTTCCTCAGGCGTGGTTACCTGTAAACTCCATGCCTCAAACCACGCTTGGTTTGTTACCTACTACCTTGGCTGGTATCTCCTTATTGGGTCCCTGGACTTGAGATTCTTAACCTCTACTACTTATGAGGTATGAGACATAACATCTAGAGCAGGGTTCTCAAGCACGCGGCCCCTGGGGCTGTCATCTGCGGCCCGCGGGATACAGAGCCGCTAGTATCGGCTCTGCTCGAGACTCTGGAATTCCCTGACATCGCTGTCCACATATGAACAGCGATGTCTGGGGCTTCCCCAGAGCCGGAGTCCCGAGCAGAGCGCTGGTGTCGGCTCTGCTACGGGACTCTGTGGAATTCCCTGACATCGCTGCCCATATATGGACAGTGTGTGAGGGTCTTGCCCAGAGCGGAGCAGAGCGCTGGTGTCGGCTCTGTTCCGGGACTCTGTGGAATTCCCTGACATCGCTGTCCACATATGAACAGCGATGTCTGGGGCTTCCCCAGAGCCGGAGTTCCGAGCAGAGTGCTGGTGTCGGCTCTGCTCCGGGACTCTGTGGAATTCCCTGACATCGCTGTCCACATATGAACAGCGATGTCTGGGGCTTCCCCAGAGCCGGAGTCCCGAGCAGAGCGCTGGTGTCGGCTCTGCTCCGGGACTCTGGGGAAGCCTCTGACATCGCTGTCCATACATCAACAATGATGTCAGGGGCTTCCCCAGAGCAGGAGTCCCAGTGATGTCAGGAGCACAGCTGGAGTCCCAGGAAGAGCCAACTAGCGCTCTGCCTGGGACTCCAGCTCTGGGCAAGCCCCTGACATCACTGGGGCAGCCTCTACAGAGGGCACTGGGGCAGCCTCTACGGAGGGCACTGTGGAAGCCTCTACAGAGGGCACTGTGGCAGCCTCTACAGAGGGCACTGTGGCAGCCTCTACAGAGGGCACTGTGGCAGCCTCTACAGAGGGCACTGTGGCAGCCTCTACAGAGGGCACTGTGGCAGCCTGTACAGAGGGCACTATGGCAGCCTCTACAGAGGGCACTGTGGCAGCCTCTACAGAGGGCACTGTGGCAGCCTCTACAGAGGGTACTGTGGCAGCCTCTACAGAGGGCACTGTGGCAGCCTCTACAGAGGGCACTGTGGCAGCCTCTACAGAGGGCTCTGTGGCAGCCTCTGCAGAGGGCACTGTGGCAGCCTCTACAGAGGGCACTGTGGCAGCCTCTACAGAGGGCACAGTGGCAGCCTCTACAGAGGGCACTGTGGCGTTATCTACAAGTGGGTGTGTGGCAGTATCTGAAGAGGACACTGGCATTATCTAGGGGTGTGTTGCATTATCTACAGAGGGCACTGTGGCAGCCTCTACAGAGGGCACTGCGGCCTTATCTACAGAGGGCACTGCGGCCTTATCTACAGAGGGCACTGCGGCCTTATCTACAGAGGGCACTGCGGCCTTATCTACAGAGGGCACTGCGGCCTTATCTACAGAGGGCACTGCGGCCTTATCTACAGAGGGCACTGCGGCCTTATCTACAGAGGGCACTGCGGCCTTATCTACAGAGGGCACTCCGGCCTTATCTACCGAGGGCACTGCGGCCTTATCTACCGAGGGCACTGGGGCCTTATCTACCGAGGGCACTGCGGCCTTATCTACCGAGGGCACTGCGGCCTTATCTACCGAGAACACTGCGGCAGCATCTACCGAGGGCACTGCGGCAGCATCCACAGAGGGCACTGCGGCACTATCTAAAAAGGGGCTGCCCAATCGTGACATGTGTGCTAACAGCCGCCGGACTGCATTTAGCGACACTTAAACTGGAAAGCTGGATTGTTGAAATAAGCACGTGGAGAAATATCTCAAATTTTAAACCTAGCGCTATTATTCTAGTAATGTAGTATTATTATTCTAGTAATATAGTGTTATAGTAGTTAAAATAACTAATTGATTAACAATAATTTTGTATTGTATCAAATTTGAAAGTAATGCGGCCCGTCAACTTCCTATTTTTTCTATATGCGGCCCACTTACCCGGCCGAGTTTGAGACCCCTGATCTAGAGGATATCAATTGGCTGTTTCAAACTTGAAGCAAGAACTTTGCATGCACGCTACAACAACCCTTAAATTCACCTGTACCCGGGAATTAATCCATCCTGTTACGGACAAGGAAGCAAGGGAGAAATCCACTCTGTGTATAATCAGGAATCCGCCTGCTTGAAGGAATCGAAGTGACCAAGAATACGATTCTAAGGTCAGATACATGTGGCTGTTAAGTTGCACTGAAACTTCAAGAATGATAAAGACCATCTATGGACTGATGTACACACAATAGATGAGTATGCGGAAAATCATTGTGGATCATTTATATTCTCTTTGCTCACTCTACTTTACCGTACTTATATTGGTTCCTGGATGTGCTTAACAATTTTGCCGTTCTGACAGGTTTGAATTGACTGTCCCTCCTAGGCTGTAACTTGTTATATGTACCTTGCCGATATATCTTTTTGTATCTCATTTAGCATATTTATGCTTATATCGATATATACCCATAATTATCCCTGGCCAGGTAGTTTTTAAATTGTATTCTATTATTGTATATGAATTTTGTGGGAATTTGTTTGCTACTTTTCCCTTTTTTCTATGAATTAAACTAATTTTATATCACAATATCTATAGATATATTTATTTTTTATATATCAATATCTGAATTCTCTTACCCAGATGAGTGCTTGTTTTGTCCTGGATAGTTTTTTGGTTCATTGTTTTTGGTTTAGTTACTAGGACGGCACCGTGTGGCCCCCCAACCACAATATTCTGGGATTCTGGATATTCTCTTCTATTTTTTGTCCCCTTATTATAGTCCAGCAGCCATTTGGGCTGATAATTGATGTAAGGCAGCTTGATGCATACTGGCCCTTTAAGGCCGTGCACGCGTGGGCGCCCTGCGGTACACAGTCCAAGGACCCGGAAGAGAGTGCCGGCGTCTCCCTGGAGGGAGTACACGCCGAGAAGAGAAGCGTCCATGGCCGGGATCGTCAAGAGGTAAGTCAGAACGACGACCCCCGGCCATGGACGTAACATACGTCCTGCTCCTGAGGTGACCTCAGGGAGGACAGAAAAATCCCATGGAACAGAAGAGACTGGGGTGGTGGACATTGTTAGGTAAAGGTTAAGTTATAGACTTACCATCAGGGGTGCTCAGGGATATGCCGCTAATCCCTAAGTCAAGACCAGCTAAGAGGTCAAGGCTTCCTGAGCCCTGCTCACACCATAGTCAGGAGCCCCCCAGCTTGACTGTGTCTGATTTGGGACAGGTAGTGGCTCAATTACTGGCTGGTGTTAGAGAGGCTTTGGTGCAGCGTGAGGTCCCACCACCTGTGGTCCCCGTTGCTCCTTCTCCTGTGGCGGCGTGGTACGGTTCGGTATCTGGGGCTGTTGCGCTAGGTTCTAAAGTCAGTGGAGTTTTGCCATAGCAGTTTCATCTGGGGCCAGTGTGAGGAATGGGGGGAACCACTTTGTCTATTTTGCTGCAGGTGGAGAGAGACTTTTTCTGGGACTTTTTCTGTTATTTGCCCCTTGTCCTGAGCTCAGGTGGTTTTTTAATTCAAATGAGACAAGCAGCCGATCAAACTGGGAAACCAGTGAACCAGTCCAAACCAGTGTAGAAGTGTCTGAAAATAATCCTCTCCACTGTCACCTTCAGACTGTCCGACCACAATGGTGAGGCTATGCGTAGCAGCCGCAAGTGGGCATGGATTACAAATTGATAGTTGATGTGTTTATGTTTCTTTTGATGTGTTTTTATTTAGAAATTTAGCACCAAGCGCGCCGCCTATGTAAACATGTATGCCGCCTATGTAAACATGTATGTGCATACCATTTTAGTGCTTTGCTGCCATCTAGTGATCAAACTGCATAGAAAGTTTGTGTAGTGCTGTTGTGCTATGTGTGCAGGGCCTGTGATCACATGACCAGAGAGGCAAATTCTCAAGTTCGTGCAGGTGCTGCACAGCTACTCAAGTAGGGGAGAAGCTGAATCTTTATTTAACAGGAGTTTAGCACCATATTTAAATATGCAATATTTTAAAAACAAATCGCCATCTTAAAGTCGTCAAGCTGCATATTATGAGAGGAAAATGACTGTTATGCTATGTCGTTGATATATACATTGTGTAGTAAGTGTTATTCCTCTTAAGTAAACATATAACAGATCATTCCTCCAATTAAAGAGGCTCTGTCACCAGATTTTGCAACCCCTATCTGCTATTGCAGCAGATAGGCGCTGCAATGTAGATTACAGTAACGTTTTTATTTTTAAAAAACGAGTATTTTTGGCCAAGTTATGACCATTTTTGTAGTTATGCAAATGAGGCTTGCAAAAGTCCAAGTGGGTGTGTTTAAAAGTAAAAGTCCAAGTGGGCGTGTATTATGTGCGTACATCGGGGCGTTTTTAATACTTTCACTAGCTGGGCGCTCTGAAGAGAAGTAACATCCTCTTCTCTTCAGAACGCCCAGCTTCTGACAGTGCAGATCTGTGACGTCACTCACAGGTCCTGCATCGTGACGGCCACATCGGCACCAGAGGCTACAGTTGATTCTGCAGCAGCATCAGCGTTTGCAGGTAAGATCGATCGTTCTGAAGAGAAGAGGATGATACTTCTCTTCAGAGCGCCCAGCTAGTAAAAGTATTAAAAACGCCCAGATGTAACACACATAATACACGCCCACTTGGACTTTTACTTTTAAACACACCCACTTGGACTTTTGCAAGCCTCATTTGCATAACTACAAAAATGGTCATAACTTGACCAAAAATGCTCGTTTTTTAAAAATAAAAACGTTACTGTAATCTACATTGCAGCGCCTATCTGCTGCAATAGCAGATAGGGGTTGCAAAATCTGGTGACAGAGCCTCTTTAAGACCCTTCGGGAATCTTGTATGAAGCTGCAGATCGCAGAACGCCTCCCTATTCAGGAAGTGTCTTCTCCAATATCCACCCGTCTTTAGTTTCTTCACTACTTCAAGGCCATAAAAACATTGGGGGGAATTTATTAAGATGGCATTTCATATGCCTGTCTTAATATAAAGAAAGTTGGAGTAAGATGCAACACATTTATTAAATGTGTCACATCTTTCGGCCATTCGTGCGCCACAATCGTTATGCAGCGACCGCGGCCATGCTCCATCCATTCCCCCTACCCATCGGACATAATGTAAAATAAAAAATAAGTATAATCTTTTCTCCGCTTCTCTTCTTCCCCCTTGATCCCCTAAGGCTCCCTGCTGCCCATACAATGCACTGACACCGAGCAGCGTCAGGTTCTTTATATGTGACACAGCACTCAACGTCATCATTGCACTGTATGAGCCGCAGGCTGCGGAGAGAACATGAGGGGACCAGAAGAGGAGTGGTGAGGTGAGCATTCATTTTTTATTTAATTGTCCGATAGAGGGGACGGAGAGGAGCCTGGCATGGGCCTCTACCTTGCTACGCTCCACATAGTGACATTTTTGCCAATTATTAGCAGGCATAGATTTCGACTATAGTTTACGCCAGGTCTAAATTATTATAAATTTGTTGGGGTGCTGTCACCCTGCCAGCTTTTGGAAAGCCCTCTTTTAGAAAACTGGCGTAGAAAGGTTAATACATTTCCCCATAAGCTTTAAAAATTACCATTATGTGTTTCTAAGAAGTGTTTTTCTGCATCGGGAGGCATTAGTGTTTTTTTGTTTTTGTATCTGAAATGTGTTCTACAATGCGCGTTTTGAACTTTCTAATCGTGCGCCCTACAGATGTAGCCGGCTTTATCTTGACTTTCAACGCATTAAATACACAGTGGCAGTGTTTTTTCAATGACTTTTTAATGACTTTTGTTGTGTGATATCACGCTGCAGCAAGTTATCCGAGTCAAGATAAAGATGGCTACATCCGTACATACACGCGATCACATTGTTTGCATTTAATGGCATAAATGACATGATGCTTAGTACAATTTTTATAAACGCATCGATATCGTAAGTACTTTTTAAAAAATAAAAACTTTTTGGGAAAGTCAAGTTATGTTGTTAGTGACACTGTAGAAAAGACTTGGTGACATCATGTAACCATACCTCCCAACCGTCCCGGATTCAGCGGTATGTCCCGCTGTCAAAATAATTCTAAAGCAGGGAACCATCAGCTCCCTGCTTCAGAATTGGTTCATAGCGGAGGAGCAGAGGGAGCTCCTCCGCTCGCCGAGGGCTCCCCGGGCACAGTGCAACTTTGCGGGTGGATTGAGTATCCGACTCACCAGCCACAGCCGCGCTTGTAGCTTTCATGTGCTTAATTATTGTGGGAAAGCTACAAGCGGGGCTGTGACTGGTGAGTCTCACAGTCACTCCCAGTGCATGCGGCAGCAGCGGCAGCCAGTCTGACTGTGAGTTTCTGACCAGTCACCACCCATACGCAGCAGACAGATAGTGCCGGCAGGATGGACTGACAAAGTGCCTGTCAATATGAATGAACCCTCAACTACAACTGTTTTGCAGGTATTAAATATAATGGCTTTTATAGTGTAGTGGTCAACTTGGCTGCCTTACGTTAGGAAGGTTGCTGGTTCAAAGCTCAGTAGGTTTTTTAATATTATTAATATCTTAATTGTTTTAGCCTAAGTTCACGCTAGCATTAATATACGTTTACCTCTCTTCCGTCAGAGGAAGAGAGGATCGATATGTTACACGAAACCATTGGCAATGTTTCCATCACCATTGATATCAATGGTGACGGAAACGGAAATTGTGGTTTCCATTTGACTTTCCATTGCGGGGTTCACCCGACGGAAACCTCCGACGGAACCCCGGAACGGAAAGCCAACGCTGATGTGAACAGGCCCTAAGGCTTCTTTCACACTAGCGTTTCTATATGTTTACCTCTCTTCCGTCAGAGGAAGAGAGGATTGATATGTTAAACGGAAAGCAACGGTTCCATTAGAATTACCATTGCTTTCAATGTTAATTCTTTTGTATCAGTTGCTTTCCGTTTGTCTCCGTTCGCTAGGTTTCCATTCTTTTGAACGGAAATAAAAGTTTGTCAGACTGCACTTTTGTTTCCTTTAAAAAAACGGAAACTTAGAGAACGGAGACAAACGGAAATCAACTGATATAAAAGAATTACCATTAAAAGCAATGGTAATTCTAATGGAACCGTTGCTTTCCGTTTAACATATCGATCCTCTCTTCCTCTGACGGAAGAGAGGTAAACGTATAGAAACGCTAGTGTGAAAGAAGCCTTAGGGCCTGTTCACATCAGCGTTGGCTTTCCGTTCCGGGGTTCCATCGGAGGTTTCCGTCGGGTGAACCCCGCAATGGAAAGTCAAACGGAAACCACAGTTTCCATTTCCGTCACCATTGATATCGATAGTGATGGAAACATTGCTAATGGTTTCCGTTCGTCACAATTATGGCAGGTTTCGGTTTTTCCAACGGAATCAATAGCGCAGTCAACTGAAACGTAAGCTGTAATTTCAGTTTGACTTTCCGTTGCGGGGTTCACCCGACTGAAACCTCTGACGGACCCCGGAATGGAAAGCCAATACAGATGTGAACAGGTTGTGCCCGTACTCTTCTTCCTATTATCCCACTCGTGTGATCACTTATAAAAGGTGTTAGTTATGCTCTTTATTATCACTGAGGCCCCATGCACACGACCGTTCCCGTGATTACGCCCACGCACGGCTGCGGACAGTCATCCGCATTTGCGGACCATGTTCCCATAATAAAGTATAGGACCATGGCCCATAAAATAAAAAAAATAGGACATGTCCTATTTTTTACGGAAGGTTTCTATGGCCATAGAAAGGAATGGGTCCGTAATTACGGACGAAATCTACGGTCGTGAGCATGGGGCCTTAATCTTGATTTTGTAATGTGTCCGTAAAACTTTTGGTCTGTTCATGATTTTTAGCTCAGTAGTCCAGAAATTTCTGAAGTGGAGGTTGGCAACGATGCTGGGGAGTCATCGGCGAGCGGAGGAGCTCCCTCCGCTCTGAACTAATTCTAAGGCTGGATTTACACGAGCGTGTGCGTTTTGCGCACGCAAAAAACGCTGCGTTTTGCGCGCGCAAAAGGCATTTGACAGCTACGTGTGTCATCCGTGTATGATGCGCGGCTGCGTGATTTTCACGCAGCCGCAATCATAGAGATGAGGTAGTCGACGCCCGTCACTGTCCAAGGTGCTGAAAAAGCTAACTGATCGGCAGTAACTCTTTCAGCACCCTCGACAGTGAATGCCGATCACAATATACACCAACCTGTGAATAAAAAAAGACGTTCAAACTTACCATGAACTGCCTGCTTCCTCCAGTCCGGTCTCCCGGCCGTTGCCTTGGTGACGCGTCCCTCTCTTGTCATCCGGCCCCACCTCCCAGGATGACGCGGCAGGCCATGAGACCGCTGCAGCCTGTGATTGGCTGCAGGCTGTGCTTGGCCTGTGATTGGCTGCAGCTGTCACTTATCCTGAATTGTCATCCCGGGAGGTCCGACTGGAGGAAGGAGCCGGGACTTATCGGTAAGTCCGAACTTCTGTTATTTTTTACACGTATATGTATATTGTGATCGAAAGTCACTGTCCATGGTGCTGAAACAGTTTAAGTCTTTGAGCACCGTGGGCAGTGACTGTCTCCTGACGTCGCGTACCCGAACATTTTTTGCCGGGTTCGGTCAAAACGAGTTCGGCCGAACCTGGTGAAGTTCGGTGCGCTCATCTCTAATTTGACACTCCGTTTGGATGTTTGTAACCAGAAAAGCACGTGGTGCTTTTCTGTTTACATTCATCCTTTTGACAGCTCTTGCGTGATTTTCGCGCATGCAACGCAGGACCGTCCGTGTGGCATGCGTTGTTTTCACGCACCCATTGAAGTCAATGGGTGCGTGTTGCGTGAAAAACGCAAGAATATAGAACAGGTCGTGAGTTTTACGCAACGCACTCACGCAGCGCAAAATTCACGCATCGTCTAAACAGCCCCATAGACTATTATAGGTGCGTACGACACGCGTGAAAAGCACGCGCGTCGAAAGCGCGTATAATACGCTCGTGTAAATGAGGCCTCAAGCAGGGAGCTGATAGTTTCCTGCTTCAGAATTAGTGGCTACTCCTTGAGCAGAATCCCCGTTGCCAATGATCAGTTGCCGATTGACATTAGTGGCTCCTCCTGGAGCGGAATCCCTGGCCAGACTCGGCAACGGGGGTTCGCTCAAGGAGTATCCATATATGGACAGTAACATCAGGGCTTTTCTCTAGGAGCTGAATCCCCGGCCTATGCTCTGGCTGGGGATTCCGCTTCTAGAGGTAGTCGCAATGGCGCTGTCTACCTTTCTACAGGGTGGTGGCACTATCAACATGGAAACTGTGGCACTATATAGGGGCACTATCTACATGGGCACTGTGGCACTATTGAGAGGGCACTGGCACTTTATATATGGGCACTGGCACTAGGGGCAGCTATGGGGGTATTATACTGTATAAGGGCAGCTAGGGGGCATTATACTGTATGAAGCAGCTATGGGGTCATTATACTGTATGGGGAGGCTATTGAGGCATTATGCTGTAGGGGGCTTTATGCTGTATGGGGGAAGCTATGTGGCGTTATGCTGTATGGAGAAATTTGTTTGGGCATTATACTGCATGGGAGCATGTGTATGGGCATTATACTGTATGGTGGCAGGTAGAGGGCATTATACTGTGTAGGGGCAGCTATTTGGTATTATACTGTGTGGGAGGCACTATGGGAGCATGATACTGTGTGAGCTGAATCGGGTGTGTATGGGCAGGGATTGGGTGGGATTAGAGGCGTGACTTAAAATAAAAATATTGTCCCTCTTTGTGATACTTGAAAGTTGGGAGGTATGATGTAACTAAGAGATCTCATCCTCTAGGTGACCAGAGGGCAGCCTTTACCCACAATTTCTCCAAACTTTTGGCTCTATGCCGTTGAAGAAACTGGTAATTGATCTCTCGTGCTTCAGTATTTATTATTAAACAAGATGGATTCTTGTGTCCTTTGTTTTGATGCCCTTCTTAACCTCTTAACGCCGAAGGACAGATATATCCGTCCTCTGCAGCTGGTAGTTTGCGCAGCAGGACGGATATATCCGTCCTGTGATCGCACGGGTACTGACACTGTACCCACGTGATCAGCGGCAGGAGCACGACCGTTATACACAGCCTGGCTTCTGCTGCAACTGCCAGAATTGAAGCGCGCTCCGATTCAGGCAGTTTAACCCATTAAATGTCGCTGTCAATAGTGACAGCGACATGTAATGTGTTTGACAGAGGGAGGGAGCTCCCTCTGTCACCCCATCGGCGGTCGGGAAATTGCGGGTCGCCGTCGGGTTTCCATAGCAGCCGGCGGCCTAACAAAGACCCCCAGGTCTGCCTTCAGCAAATGCCTGTTAGGCCATGCCGGAGGCATGACCTAATAGATTGCCTGTCAGTTTTACACTACTAAGTATACCAAAGCATTATATATGCGATCGGCAGATCGCATAGTGAAGTCCCCTGGTGGGACTAAAAAAAAAAAAGTGAATCAGTTAAATAAAGTTTGTGAAAAAAAAAAATTACAGTCAAAATCAAATAAAACCAAAAAGTGGTTTTATTTAGTAAAAGTGTCAAAACAAATAACACATGCACATATATGTGATCCCCGTGATCGTAACTACTTGAACTACAACATTAACACATTAATTAAACCACCGGATGAACGGCCTCCAAAAAAAACGCAAAAAAAACAACGGCAAATTTCTCTCTTTTCTCCCATTCCCCCCATAAAAAATTAAATAAAGTTAATCTATAAGTCCTATTTACTCCAAAATAGTACTAATGAAAACTACACATTGGCCCGCAAAAATCAAGCCCACATACGGCCACATTGAAGGAAAAAATAATAATTACGTCCCTTGGAATGCGGTGATGCAAAAACAAGTAATTTTTTTCTAAAAGGCTTTTTATTGTGCAAACGTAGGAAAACATATAAAACCTTTACATATTTGGTATCCCCGTAATCGTGCCAACCCATAGAATAAAGTTAACATGTTATTTACACTGCATAGTAAACGGCGTACATTTATAACGTGAAAATCAATGCTGGAATAGCTGCTTATTTTCAATTCTCTCCTAAAATAAAGTTAATAAAAGTTAATCAATATATTATAATCATCTAAAAATGGTACAATTACAAAATACAACTCGTCCCACAAAAAACAAGCCCTAATACGGCTATGTCGACGGAATAAAAAAAAAGTTACGACTCTTGGAATGCAACCGTGAAAAAACAAGAAATAATCCTTGGTCATTAACGCGCAAAATGGCCTGGTCATTAAGGGGTTAACATTCATTGTTAATATCCTGTAAAATGTAATCCACAGTCAATATTTATACATTGGTTGTGAAATGTCTTGTCATTTGAGCAGGCTATCCTAGATCTTATAAATTCCCTTGTAGGTATTGCCTAGATGGTGTGACCTGGGTGACTGTAGTGCCCGAAGAGGGTTCACAAAATGTTTCCTTTTCTGTATTACAATTCCCCTGTAACGTAATCTCGAAGAAGGTAACAGAATCCATGGATGCCGAGCCTGTAACATTGTAAATTAAATGTATTGGTATTATTGTATTCCATAAATGGTGGTACAGATACCACATCATGACCTCTAAACAAAAAAAAGATCATCGATGTAGCGTCCATCCCACACAATCCACTTGTAAAAGTGATTATTGGCTGAAAAAATGTTGTTCTCCCACCATGTCATAAACAAATTGTCCATGGAGAGTGATAATTTTGACCCCATCAGGGCGTCTTCTGTCTGCAATAAAATAAAACTATCAAGGCACAAGTAATTATGTGAGCGCAGATACTCCACTGACATTAAAATAAATTCTTGTAGACATTTGGAATACCTGGTGTATTTCCTCAAATGGAATTCCACTGCCTTGATTGCCGGAATATGTGGTATGCAGGTAGGGCCACCATCAGAGATTTCTGGGCCTCATAGAGTCAGTGGAATTCCATTTGAGGAAATACATCTGGGTCCCCCATTATTAGGGGATTTGGAGAGGTGGCAATGGAAAGTTGTGGGAGGGGAGCAGGATGCAAAGTGTCAGGGACTCTGTGAGCGGGCGGAGGAGTAGGCTAAGAGAACGGGAGGTGGCCGAGGCGGGAGTTTGGCCAGAGTGGATATGACGCTTGACCGGCATCTGAGGAGGGGAAGGGGAGGGAGAGCGGTGGGAAGGTGGGAGAGAAGGGGCAATATAAAAAAAATAATTAAACTGAATCTACTGCTTTAAAACAGAGTCACTCACCAAGTTGCAGAGCAGGCCGCTGCTTCTGGCCCCTGCATGGGTCCCATTCCTTTCTACAAACCAATTACCTCTGATCATAACCTGGATGAGCGGCGGCTGCCCAGTTTATTTTACTTTTGTGGCCAGGCCCCTGACAGTAGTACCAGCAGGCCTGTTTGCAGGGGTACTAGCCAACTACGTCACAGATAACCCAAGACCATGCAAAGTTATGGATTTTTGGCATCCCATGGAATATGGGAACAATAGGGAATTCTATCAGTAAGTATTCTGCCTGTTTCTTGGCTAATACTCCGAATCCAATTCCTTCTTCTAGCAGATTTTTTAAAGATACTTTAAATGCGGTGCTTGGTTTCACCACAAGTTTGCGATATGTGGATTCATTGTCTAAAATGGTATGAACGTATCTGGAATATAAACAGGAATCTAGAACAACTCCTGCTCCGTAAGATTTGGAGGACACAGTTATACGCTGGATATATGGTGAGCACCTCTGTGTTTTCACCTTTAGTCCTTATGTGTATGTATGAACCTTTTAGATGGTTAATCTTTACCCGCTAATGTGGGAGGGTTGATTCCAATGCCTAGTTATGGTGGTGTCTGTAGACTGGAGTGTAGTGTCTGAGGAAGTAAAGGTCCTTTTAGACGGCCCGATACTGACCATGAAAACAAGCGCCGATTGACGATACATCGTGTTACAAAGAGCAATCGTCGGTAATGTATGGGGGCAAACAATCGTTACTACACCCAGACACCGCATCGATACGCCAGTCCAGCTGCCTCCGGGCACTGGACAATATTGCCGGAAGCAGATGGCTCCGACTACTGCATAGCGGCCGTTCAGCAGAACTGCACCTCGGCCTCTATTCTTTGACCTGAGCCATCTGCTTCCGGCAGTGTTGTTCGGTGCCCGGAGGCAGCTGGAGTGGCGGATCGGTGCGAGGTCCGGGTGTTGGGCACGCACTGATCATATACTGATGACCTATCCAGTGGATAGGTCATTAATTGTCATAACGTGGAAAACCCCTTTAATACTGGCGTTTCATACACCAGTCCTATTAAACAGTTTGCTGGAGTAAAATGCAACACATTTATTAACAGGCAAACGACTCTTAATAAATGTGTTGCATCCTTTAGCTGCAACGTGGCCTGTCATCAGTACTTTCTACGTGCTGCGGCCTGCTGTAAGAGCCTGAGGGAGTCCGGGAGGGAGAATCGGAGTGGAGAGGTAAGTACATTTTTAAAATGTATTTTATTGTCTGATTGGGGGGGGGCATACAGTCTGATTGGGGGGAGGTATGGGTCTGGCACGGACCTTTGCCTTGTTACGCCCCCCAGAGATAAATCTGGGCCGCACTATACATATAGATTTCTGCTATAATTGACATCAGTTATTGGTGTAAATTATAGTAAAATTGTTGGCCATTTCTGCTAAGCCCCGCCCATTTTTTTGCCCCCAAAAATGTCGACATTTGTGCATTTTGTGAATTTTCTAAGCTAGTAAACTGTTGTAGAAAGGTTAATATATTCCCCCCAAAGGCTACAGACCGTAATACAATATCTTAACCCCTTCCCTCTATAGCCACTTTTGACCTTCCTGACAGAGCTGTATCTGCTTGTAAGACAGGCAGTTATAACAAACAAAGTTGTAGCTAACTAACATCCCCCATATGTCTACTTTAGATTGGAATCATTTTTTGAACATCCTTTTATTTTTCTAGGACGTTACAAGGCTTTGAACTTTAGCAGCAATTTCTCACATTTTCAAGAAAATTTCAAAAAGCTATTTTTACAGGGGCCAGTTCACTTGTGAAGTGGCTTTGAGGGCCTTATATATTAGAAACCCAAAAAAAGTCACCCCATTTTGAAAACTTCACCCCTCAAAGTATTCATAACAGCATTTAGAAAATTTCTTAACCCTTTAAACTTTTCACAGGAATTAAAGCAAAGTAGGGGTGAAATTTACAAATTTCATATTTTTTGCAGAAATTTATATTTAATCCAATTTTCTTTATAACACAGAAAGTTTTACCATAGAAATGCAACTCAATGTTTATTGCCCAGATTCTGCAGTTTTAGGAAATATCCCACATGTGGCCGTAGCGTGCTACTGGACTGAAGCACCGGCCTCAGAATTAAAGTAGCACCTAGTGGATTTTGGGGCCTTATTTTTATTCGAATATATTTTAGGCACCATGTGAGGTTTGAAGGGCTCTTGCGGTGCCAAAACAGGGGAAATCCCCCAAAAGTGATCCCATTTGGGAAACTACACACCTCAAGGAAATTATCTAGGGGTATATTAAGCATTTTGACCGCACAGGTTTTTTACAGAAATGATTGGAAGCAGGTCGTGAAAATTAAATCTAAATTTTTTCAAAGAAAATGTGGGCTTAGCTAATTTTTTCTCATTTCCACAAGGACTAAAGGAGAAAAAGCTCCACAAAATTTGTAAACCAATTTCTACCCCACATGTGGTAATAAACGGCTGTTTGGACACATGGCAGGGATGGAGCACCATTTGGCTTTTGGAGTTCACATTTAGCAGGAATGGTTTGCGGAGGCCATGTCACATTTACAAAGCCCCTGAGGGGAGAAAACAGTGGAAATCCCCCACAAGTGACCCCATTTTGGAAAATACACCGATTGAGGAAATTATCTAGGGGTATACTGAGCGTTTTGACTCCCCAGGTTTTTTGAAGAAATTATTGGAAGTAGGCCCTGAAAATAAAAATCTACATTTTTTCAAAGAAAATGTAGGTAAAGCTAATTTTTTCTCATTTCCACAAGGACTGAAGGAGAAAAAGCACCACAGTATTTGTAAAGAAATTTCTCCCGAGTAAAACAATACCCAACATGTGGTAATAAGTGGCTGTTTGGATACACGGCAGGGCTTAGAAGGGATGGAGCACCATTTGGCTTTTGGAGTTCACATTTAGCAGGAATGGTTTGCGGAGGCCATGTCACATTTACAAAGCCCCTGAGGGGATAAAACAGTGGAAACCCCCCACACGTGACCCCATATTGGAAACTATACCCATTGAGGAAATTATCTAGGGGTATACTGAGCGTTTTGACTCCCCAGGTTTTTTGCAGAAATTATTGGAAGTAGGCCCTGAAAATAAAAATCTACATTTTTTCAAAGAAAATGTAGGTAAAGCTAATTTTTTCTCATTTCCACAAGAACTGAAGGAGAAAAAGCACCACAAAATTTGTAAAGCAATTTCTCCCGAGTAAAACAATACCCCAATTGTGGTAATAAACGGCTGTTTGGACACACGGCAGGGCTTAGAAGGGATGGAGCACCATTTGGCTTTTGGAGTTCCCATTTAGCAGGAATGGTTTGCGGAGGCCATGTCACATTTACAAAGCCCCTGAGGGGATAAAACAGTGGAAACCCCCCACAAGTGACCCCATTTTGGAAACTATACCCATTGAGGAAATTATCTAGGGGTATACTGAGAGTTTTGACCCCACAGGTTTTTTGCAGAAATTATTGGAAGTAGGCCCTGAAAATAAAAATCTACATTTTTTCAAAGAAAATGTAGATTTAGCTAATTTTTTCTCATTTCCACAAAGACTGAAGGAGAAAAAGTACCGCAAAATTTGTAAAGCAATTTCTCCCGAATTAAACAGTACCCCACATGTGGTAATAAACGGCTGTTTGGACACACGGCAGGGCTTAGAATGGAAAGAGCGCTATTTGGCTTTTGGAGATCACATTTAGCAGGAATGGTTTGAGGAGGCAATGTCGCATTTGCAAAGCAGCTGAGGGGACAAAACAATGAAAACGCCCAAAAAATGACTCCATTTAGGAAACTACACCCCTTGAGGAATTCATCTAGGAGTATTGTGAGCTTTTTGACCCCATAGATGTTTCATAGAATTTATTATAATTGGGCAGTGAAAATAAAAACAATCCTTTTTCTTCAAAAAGATGTAGCTTTACCGCAAATTTTTTTGTTTTCTCAACAAATAAAGGAAAAAAAGAACACAACATTTGTAAAGCAATTTCTCCCGAGTACGGCAATACCTAGCAATATGTGGTCATAAACTGCTGTTTGGGCACACGGCAAGGCTCAGAAAGGAAGGAGCGCCATTTGGAGTGAAGATTTCGCTGGATTGGTTTCTGGGAGCCTGTGGGACCAAAACTGTGGAAACCCCCCAGAAGTGACCACATTTTGGAAACGACATCCCTCAATGCATTTACCTAGGGGAGTAGTAAGCATGTTAACCCTGCAGGTGTTTTCTAGAAATTAGTGTGCACTTGATGTTGCAGAGTGAAAATTGGATTTTTTTTTCCATAGATATGCCAATATGTGGTGCCCAGCTTGTGCCACCATAACAAGACAGCTCTCTAATTATTATGCTGGGTTTCCTGGTTTTAAAACACCCTTCATGTGGCCCTAATCTTTTGCCTGGACATTCGACCAGGCTCAGGAGTGAAAGCGTACCATGCGAAATTGAGGCCTAATTTGGTGATTTATAAAGTATTGGATCACAATTGCAAAGTCTCAGATGTGAAATAATAAAAAGAAACCCCTGAGAAGTGACCCCATTTGGAAACTGCACCCCTCAAGGCATTTATTAAGGGGTGTAGTGAGCATTTTCACACCACAGGTCTTTTCCATAAATTGTGCTTTCGGATGGTGCAAAGTAAAAATGTATATTTTTCCATAGATATGCCATTTCAGTGGCAAATATGTCATTCCCAGCTTATGCCACTGGATACACACACCCCAAAAATTATTAAAATGATTCTCCCGGGTATGATGATGCCATATATGTGGAAGGAAACTGTTGTTTGGGCACACTGTAGGGTTCAGATGGATGGGAGCGCCATTTGGCTTTTGGAGCGTGGAATTTGGTTGGTAATAGTTTTGTTTGGAGTCTTACTGGTGTTTCCGTTTATAATGTGGGGCATATGTGAGCTGGGCAGAGTACATCAGGGGCATAGTCAGGGGGTATAATAATGGGGTAAAAAAACAATAAAATAATCCATAGATGTGTGTTACGCTGTGAAGCAAACTGCACAGGCCAGTGTCGCACTGATATATGGCGTCCTTTCTTATGCCTCTTTTGGTCCACACTCCGGACCTTTGCAGTTTGGGGAATTTTGCTGTGAAGTGTTGTCCTGGTATAATACGGGCACCCTCGCTTCCAGCAGATATGTTTGGGCCCTCCCCTTCCTGGTTCCCTAAGTTTAGATCCTTGATAAATCGCCTCTTGAAACAGAAGAAATGTTCCCCTCGGGCACAACTGCATATTTTTTATTTCCTGACTTATTGGAGCCATAACTAATTTTATTTTTTCTTAGACGTAGTGGTATGAGGGCTGTTTTTTTGTGCGACGCGCTGTAGCGATTATTGGTACCATTTTGGGGTGCATGCAACTTTTTGATCACCTTTTATCCTATTTTTTGGGAGGCCAGGTAAACAAAAAAACGCAATTCTGGCACAGCTTTTTTAGATTTTTTTTATACAGTGTTCACCATGCGTTATAAATTACATGTTACCTTTATTCTGAGGGTCAGTACGATTCCGGCGATACCTAATTTACAGAACTTTTTTATGTTTTACAACTTTTTGCACAATAAAATTGCTTTTGTAAAACTAATGTATTTTTTCTGTCGCCAAGTTGTGAGAACCATAACTTTTTCATTTTTTTGTCGACGGAGCTGTATGAGGGCTTGTTTTTTGCGAGACAAGCTATAGTTTTTATAGGTACCATTTTTGGATACGTGCGACTTTTTGATCACTTTTTATTCCAATATTTGTAGGGCAAAGTGACCAAAAAACAGAAACTCAGGTATAGTTTTTTACGGGTTTTTTTTACGCTGTTCCCCGCGTGCAATAATAAATAATATAATATTTTGATACCTCAGTTCGTTACGGTTGCGCCGATATCAAATACGTATGGTTTGTTATTTTTTTTCAATAATAAAGGACTTGATAAGTGAATAAGGGCGATTGTGTTTTATTTTATTACTTGAAACTTTTATTGTTTTCAAACTTTTCACTTTTTTTACACTTTTTAATACTTTCTTTTACACTTTTTTACCTACGTAGTGCAATGTATTTGATCGGAAAGTTATTTACTGACAGCTTCGCCTTCCGGTGGGGCCTAATCGGCTTCCGTAATGGCAGAGCAGTAGGCCATTGTGTCTCCTGTTGCCATAGCAGCAGTCGCCAGTCATGATTGCCTGTCAGGGCTGGTGATCTGCTAGTAAACACTACGATGCAGCAATTGCTTTCAATTGCTGCATCGAAGGGGTTAATGGCAGGGATCGGAGCTAGCTCTGGTTCCTGCCATTACAGGTGGATGTCAGCTGTAACATCCAGCTGACTTCCACCGCTGATGACGCCGGATCAGCTCCTGAGCCGGCGCCATCTTGCCGGCGGCTACGGAAGCCGATCAGGCTCCGCCGCCGGCCGGATCTTGACATGTTTCCGTGCTAGGCAGACAGGGAGGCCAGTATTAGGCCTCCGGTTGCCATTGCAGCCACCGGAACCCTGGCAATTTCATTGCTGGGGTTCCGATGAGCTGCAAACACCTTAAGTGCAGCACTCGCGTTTGAGCGCTGCACTTAAGGGGTTAATGGCGGGGACCGAAGCTAATTTCGGTCCCCACCATTACAGCCGGAAGTCAGCTGTAAGATACAGCTGAGATCCGGCGATGATGACTTCGACTCAGCTTCAGAGCCGGTGCCAAACATTTGGCGTATGGATACGGCAATTTGTGGGAAGTCATAGCTTTCCATGGCGTACCCATATGGCAAATGTCGGGAAGGGGTTAATGTAGGGATGTGTACACTTAATTGTGCAGCAACGCTTGTTGTCTCCATTCTATGTCAGTGTGGGAAGTAGATGTCCGGCCTTATGATTTTGTGATATGTGATAGACCCAGAATCCCAATCACCAAACCAAAGAATGCAAAATAAAGACACAAAGCATTATAATTGGGTGTTAAATGGTCAAAACTTTTATTATATTATATGACCAAACCCAAAATGGCAAACCTCCGACTCACGAAGAGTCACCCTCCAGCACGCAGGAAAGGAAAAACCCCCTGTGGGGGAAACCTCTAGGAAAACCATGGCTGGAGGATTGCCCTTCCTCTGGGCTTAGCAAGTGCCAAAATATAATTTTTAACATAATTTGTACGTTTTCTCAGATTTTCAATGAAAGACATTACAATGAACGAACAACATAAAACACATAAATCGGCTGATCTGGTTGGCTAGGCGGATGTCTCTCCTCCTGGTCTCCCATTAAAATGAATGGGTGATCCACGGATGAGACGGGTCCTCCAGATGCCTCCTTGTAGCACCTGTCTCCGCTCCGGCTAATAGAGAGGGATCTCCTGCTGGAAACCCCCCTCTACTACAGACAACCCGTATGAAGAGGATGGCATCACTGTGATGAAGAAGTTGTCTTGGGTGAAGGGTTTCCCTGCTAGAACCTACAAATTACATCAGGTCAGCATTGGTGGGGAAGTCAAGCTCAAGGTCCTCAGTCCCATCCAATATGGCGCTGAATGTGGCAGTAAAACCTTCTAATATGGAATCTTCTTTATGTCATAAACATTTGTATTTATGACATCAGCGCATTCATCATCATTACTGCAGGAGTTTATTAACACTGCCGCCTCATTCATTGTGACGTCACCAACAGTGGTCTGAAGTGTTAACCCTTTAATGACTGGCAGTGCACTTACCACAGAGGCCATAAAGCTGAATAGAACATATCAGCGGCCATAAAGGCAAAGGGATAATGCAGGGAGCATCTCCGCACAAGAACAATATATGACAAAGGGTTTTCCAGGATAAGATAACTTGTCTGCTTTCTCCAAAAACCAGCACCACACCTGTCCATAGGTTGTGTGTGGTACTACAGCTCATTACCATTCACTTCAATGGAGCAAACCTGCAATACCAGATACAACCTGTGGATAGGTGTGGTGCTGTTTTTGGAAGAAAGCAGCCATACTTTTCTAATCCTGCACAGCCCCTGTTAGAATAGTTCAAAAAAAGAGGGGAGAAAATAAATTTAAAAAAGGTAAAAAGAGGAACTCTGAGGTAAAAGAAATCAAACTAGACTGAAAGGAGTCTGCTGGAGGTGCCAGATGGAAAGACATATTTCTGCCATGGGGACCAGATTAGTTGAAATGTATCTTGAAGGGGGGCTTCAGAGAGTGGGTTTTAGCCCCTTCCCGCCCTATGAAGTGCTGTTGCATTGAAAAACTATGCAGTTCATCTTCGAATGCAGCGTCACAAAAACTAATTATTTTGAAAAAATAAAACTATATAAATTTGGTATCACCATAATCGTAATGACCCGCAGAGTCAAGTTATCATGCAATTCATGCCGCCTGATGAACACGGTAAGATCAAAACAGAAATGGCGGAATTACAGGTTTTTTTTCAATTCACCCCACAAAATGTAGGTTTTTTTCCATTTTTTTTAATACATTATATGGTACATTACGCCGCAGGGTAAATTCCACATAAACAGCGCCATTCATCAGTTAACTATTTAAATGATACCATTTCAAGTGACTTTTATCGAAAAACACCATAAGAAATTTTTTCACAATTAACCTTCTAACTGGGCCTAGCATGTGTGATACTGTCTGCTAAGCCGTTGTATCTAAGCATATTATATGTGATACTGTCTGCTGAGCCGCTGTCTCCTATCAAGTAGCAGAGCTATCAGGTGTCATAGTGTAATGAAACGGGGTAGGGAGACGGACAGGTGAGCCCTAATCTACCCAAAACTCAGTCCCTGCCTACTTGCATGGCCCGTGCTAAGTGACGGCGTACAACTGGGCGACGGTCTTTACGCTCAATAAGTGCAAGACAGACAACACAAGACATGGGCACACAGAAGAAAAAGGGGGAGATAGGGGCATTTGCCCATGGAAACACAGTGAGCAACAGGCAGTGGTGAACGAGACGAGACAAACCAGGAGAGTACGAAGTAGCAAATCAGAGCAGGAGAATAGTCAGTCAAGCCAGGGTTAATAAGTAACAGTGGTCAATAAGGTAAATAGCAAGAATCGCAGAGCCAGGTAACAAGACAATCACAGGCAAGGAACATGCTGCAAGTGAGGGTAAAAATAGACCAAGGGCGGGAGCTAGAACCGTCAGGCCAGGCTGTGATAGGTTCTCCCTCTCCTCAGCCTGCCAATCTGAGTGGTAACAGATCGCGTCACTCTAGCAGACCTTGGAGCTGATGAAGGCTGATTAACCCCGGGCGTCGACATAGAACCTGTGTCTGGCAAACCCTTTACAGTACACCCCCTTTTATGAGGGGCAACTGGACCCTTCCTAGGTGGGCCTGGCTTGTTGGGGAAACGAAGATGGAACTTCCTGAGCAATATACCGGCGTGAACATCCCGGGCGGGTACCCAAGTCCTCTCCTCAGGCCCGTATCCTCTCCAATAGACCAGGTACTGGAGGGAGCCTTGGACCATCCTGCTGTCGACAATCTTGGCTACCTCAAATTCTACCCCATCTGGAGTGTGAACAGGGACCGGAGGTTTCCTCGATGTAGACAATGATGGGGAGCAGCTTTTCAAAAGGGAGGCATGGAACACGTGTATCTGAAAAGACGGGGGTAACTCCAGCCGGAAGGAGACAGGGTTGAGGACCTCAATGATTTTGTACGGCCCTATATACCGGGGAGCAGACTTCTTGGACGGAACTTTAAGGCGCAAATTTTTAGAAGACAGACACGCCAGATCCCCGACCACAAACAGAGGGTTAGTTGAACGTCTTTTATCTGCCTGAGTCTTTTGGATGCTCTGGGACGCCTCAAGGTTCTTCTGAACATGGGCCCTGACTGTGCACAGTTCCCGATGAACGACATCTACCTTGGGATTGTTGGAACCACCAGGTGAAATGGAGAACAACCGTAGATTAAACCCAAAATTACAGAAGAAGGGGGAAACCCCCGAAGAGTTACTGACCGGGTTATTAAGGGAAAACTCGGTGAGGGGAATGAAGGAGACCCAATCATCTTGACAGTCTGAGATAAAAACACCTTAACCCCTTCCCGCTCCTTGACGTACTATTACGTCATGGCAGCTGTATCGTTCGCGCTCCATGCCGTAATAGTACGTCACGGGAGTAACGGCCGTTTCGGCCGTCCTCCCGACACATACAGGAGCTGTGACGCTGCTGTCTTGTTCAGCAGCTGTCACAGCTCCTACAGCGGGGACCGATCGCTGTGTCCCCGCTGATTAACCCCTTAAAAGCCGCGTTCTATAGAGATCGCGGCTTTTTAGGGGTTAAGCTGCCATCGCCGGCCTGCTACGCGATAGCGGCCGGCGATGGTGACTATGGCGACCGGACACCAAACAATGGCGTCCGGCTATGCCATAGACGGAAGCCTAGTGGGTCCTGACAACGTCAGGACCCACTATGCTTGCTGTCAGTGAGTAGCTGACAGTTCTAATACACTGCACTACGCATGTAGTGCAGTGTATTAGAATAGCGATCAGGGCCTCCTGCCCTCAAGTCCCCTAGTGGGACAAAGTAATAAAGTAAAAAAAAAGTTAAAAAAAGATGTGTAAAAATAAGAAAATAAAAGTTTTAAAAGTAATAAAAGTAAAAGTCCCACTTTTTCCCTTATCAGTCCTTTATTATTAATAAAAATATATAAACAAACAAATAAACTATACATAATTGGTATCGCCGCGTCCGTAACGGCCTGAACTACAAAATTATTTTGTTATTTATCCCGCACGGTGAACGCCGTAAAAAAAAATATTAATAAACCGTACCACAATCACAATTGTTTGGTCACTTCACCTCCCAAAAAATGGAATAAAAAGAGATCAAAAAGTCGCATGTACCTAAAAATGGTACTGATGGAAAATACAGTTCGTTACGCAAAAAATAAGTCCTCGCACGGCTTTATTGATTGAAAAATAAAAAGTTCTGCCTCTTAGAATAAGGTAACACAAAAAGTGAATGATTGTTTACAAAACGTATTTTATTGTGCAAACGCCATAAGACATAAAAAAAACCTATAAACATCTGGTATCGCCGTAATCGTATCGCCCCGCAGAATAAAGTTAATATATCATTTATAGCGCACGGTGAACGCTGTAAAAAAAAAAGTATACAAAAACAATAGTAGAATTGCTGTTTATTAGTCACCACGCCACCTAAAAATGGAATAAAAACTGATCAAAAAGCCGCATGCACCCCAAGAAAACTACAATGGATTCCTCAAGGGGTCTAGTTTCCAAATTGGGGTCACTTTTGGGGGGTTTCCAATGTTTTGGCACCACAAGACCTCTTCAAACCGGACATGGTGCCTAATAAAAAAGAGGGCTCAAAATCCGCTAGGTGCTCCTTTGCTTCGGAGGCCGGTGCTTCAGTCCATTACCGCACTAGGGCCACATGTGGGATATTTCTCTAAACTGCAGAATCTGGGCAATAAGTATTAATTTGTGTTTCTCTGATAAATCCTTTTGTGTTATAAAAAAAATGGTATAAAAAGAGTAAATTTCACCTCTACTTTGCTCTAAATTTCTGTGAAACACCTAAAGGGTTCATAAACTTTCTAAATGCTGTTGTGAATACTTTGAGGGGTCTAGTTTCTAAAATGGGGTGTTTGATAGGGGTTTCTAATATATGGGCCCCTCAAAGCAACTTCAGAAATGAACTGGAACCTAAAAAAATAAATAAATGAGGCAATACTTCGCTTCTTACATTATACTGATAATGAGCCGTGCCCACTCCGAGATGACCCCAGTTTTGACCGTTTGTATAAACGGAGACCCCTATTAGACCGTTCCAGTGCCCGGTTTTCCCAAGTATACACCCCCGAGAAGTGTTTTTCTATTGATGAGTCCCTGGTACATTTTAAAGGGAGGGTTCAATTCCGCCAGTACCTGCCAGGTAAGAGGGCAAGGTATGGCGTGAAGATGTATAAGCTGTGTGCGAGAGTGCATCAGGGTATACCTACAGGTTTAGGATATATGAAGGAAAGGCCACCCCCAAACCAGACTGCATCCTGGACTACAATAGGTACATGGGAGGGATGGACTTGTCAAATCAAGTCCTGAAGCCCTACAGCGCCATGCGGTGTGGTATAAGAAGCTGGCCGGGCACATCATACAGATGGCTTTGTACAATGCGTATGTGCTACGTCGATGTGCAGGCCAGAGGGGAACTTTCCTGGAATTTCAAGATCTAATCTTTAGGGACCAGGAAGGGGGGGCACCCAGTACTTCTGGAAGCGAGGCCACACGCATCGTACCAGGGCAACACTTTCCAGGAGAAGGTCCCCAAACCGGTGGAAAGGGAAAGAGTCAAAAGAGGTGCAGAGTCTGCTATAAGAGGGGGATAAGGAAGAACACAATATACCAATGTGACACGTGTCCCGAAAAACCAGGGCTCTGTATAAAAGATTGTTTTAAAATGTATCATACATCCCTTGATTTTTAATTTACCCTGATGCACTCCGCACAGCTTACCCCCCTCATCTTTCCCTTCTGAGCCCTGCCGTATGCCCAGGCAGCTGATAACAGCCACATGTAGGGTATTGTCGTACCCAGGAGAACCCACATTACAATTTAAGGGGTGTATATCTCCGGTGGCGCATGCTGGGCACACTATATTGGACACTGAAATGGCATATACATATATAAAATTGCAAATCTCACACTGCACCATCTGCTGCGCATTATCTTTTACACAGTACCTGTGGGGTCAAAATGCTCACTACACCTCTAGATGAATGTCTTAAGGGGTGTAGTTTTTAAAATGGGGTCACTTCTCGGGGGTTTCAACTGTACTGGTACCTCAGGGGCTTCTGCACACATGACTTAGCACCAGAAAAGCTCCAGTAGGCCAAATGGTGGTCCTTTCCTTCTGAGCCCTCCCATGGGCCCAAAGGGCAGTTTATCACCACAAGTGGGGTATTGCCGCACTAAGGACAAATTGGGCAACAAAATGGGGTATGTTGTTCCTTGTGAAAATAAGAAATTTTGATCAAAAATGACATCTTATTGGAAAAAATATCATTTTTTTCATTTCACAGCCCAATTCAAATAGGTGCTGTGAAAAAACTGTGCGGTCAAAATGATAACAAAAACCATAAATGAATTCCTTGAGGGGTGTAGTTTCCAAAATGGGGTCACTTCTGGTGGGTTTCCATTGCTTTGATACCTCTGGGGCTCTGCAAATGCAACATGGCACCCGAAAACCAATCCAGCAAAATCTGGACTCCAACAAACACATAGCGCTCCTTTCCGTCTGAGCCCTCCCATGGGCCCAAACGGCAGTTTATCACCACAAATGGGGTATTGCCGCACTAAGGACAAATTGGGCAACAAAATGGGGTATGTTGTTCCTTGTGAAAATAAGAAATTTTGATCAAAAATGACATCTTATTGGAAAAAATATAATTTTTTTCATTTCACAGCCCAATTCAAATAGGTGCTGTGAAAAACCTGTGCGGTCAAAATGATAACAAAAACCATAAATGAATTCCTTGAGGGGTGTAGTTTCCAAAATGGGGTCACTTCTGGTGGGTTTCCATTGCTTTGATACCTCTGGGGCTCTGCAAATGCGACATGGCACCCGAAAACCAATCCAGCAAAATCTGGACTCCAACAAACACATAGCGCTCCTTTCCTTCTGAGCCCTCCCATGGGCCCAAACGGCAGTTTATCACCACAAATGGGGTATTGCCGCACTAAGGACAAATTGGGCAACAAAATGGGGTATGTTGTTCCCTGTGAAAATAAGAAAATTTGATCAAAAATGACATTTTATTGGAAAAAATATCATTTTTTTTCATTTCACAGCCCAATTCAAATAGGTGCTGTGAAAAAACTGTGCGGTCAAAATGATAACAAAAACCATAAATGAATTCCTTGAGGGGTGTAATTTCCAAAATGGGGTCACTTCTGGTGGGTTTCCATTGTTTTGATACCTCAACGCCTCTTCAAACCTGGCATGCTGCCTAAAATATATTCTAATAAAAAAGAGGCCTCAAAATGCACTAGGTGCTTCTTTGCTTCTAGGGCTTGTGTTTTAGTCCACGAGCGCACTAGAGACACATGTGGGACATTTCTAAAAACTGCAGAATCTGGACAATACATATTTAGTAGTGTTTCTCTGGTAAAACCTTCTCTGTTACTAAAAAAAATTGAATAAAATTGAAATTCAGCAGAAAAAATGAAATTTGCAAATTTCATTTCCACTTTGCTTTAATTCCTGTGAAATGCCTGAAGGGTTAAAAAACTTTCTATATGCTGTTTTGAATACTTTGAGGGGTCTAGTTTTTAAAATGGGGTGTTTTATGGGGGTTTCTAATACATAGGCCCCTCAAATCCACTTCAGAACTGAACTGGCACCTTCAAAAAAAGGCTTTTGAAATTTTCTTAAGAATATGAGAAATTGCTGTTTATGTTCTAAACCTTGTAACGTCCAAGAAAAATAAAATAATGTTCAAAAAACGATGCCAATCTAAAGTAGACATATGGGAAATGTGAACTAGTAACTATTTTGGGTGGTATAACCGTCTGTTTTTCAAGCAGATGCATTTAAATTCTGAAAAATGCTATTTTTTGTAAATTTTCTCTAAATTTTGCAATTTTTCACAAATAAAGACTGAATATATCGACCAAATTTTACCACGAACATGAAGCCCAAAGTGTCACGAGAAAACAATCTCAGAATCGCTTGGATAGGTTTAAGCATTCCGACGTTATTACCACATAAAGTGAAATATGTCAGATTTGAAAAATGGGCTCTGAGCCTTAAGGCCCAAACTAGGCTGCGTCCTTAAGGGGTTAAGTATTGTTCTAGAGACTGATTAGTCCTCTCAGTTTGGCCATTAGTTTCAGGATGGAAGGCCGAGGAAAAGGACAGATCAATCTCCAGCTTCTTACAGAAAGCTCTCCAAAACAATGAAACAAATTGTACCCCTCTGTCAGAAACAATATTGACCGGAACCCCATGGAGACGCAGGATGTGTTTGACAAACAAGGTAGCTAACGTCTTGGCATTGGGTAGTTTCTTGAGGGGTACAAAGAGGCACATCTTACTGAAGCGTTCTACTACAACCCACACCACCGACTTGCCTTGGGACGGAGGCAGATCGATGATAAAATCCATGTAGGTATGGGCAGGGCCGCCATCAGGGGGGTATTAGGGGTACTACTGTAGGGGGCCCGGCCAAACGCAATTGAAGGGGGGCCCGGCAACTGCCGCGACTTGCCTTTGGTAGAAAAAAACAGGCCCCTGCAATGGGGCCTGTTCTTTTCACCAAAACAATGTCGTGAGCTGCGGGCACCCCTCTCGTCAAACACCGCCGTGAAACACCGCCCGCTTGCGCTCGCGCGCTCGACCGCACAAGCGCGCGCGCACGAAGGACCGCAGGCGCGCGCCCCCGCGCGAACGACCGCGTGTGCCGGCGCGCAACCCGCTTGTGCCCGCCGGCAAGAGGGAAGCGGTGCGCCCGCACCACAAGAACATCGCCGAACTACTGGCAAGGACAGCCACACAGGGAGAACGGCGCACAGACTAGTTACCTGCTGGCCCGCCTCCTCCTCCGCCGCCTCCTCCGCCTCCGCCGCCGCCTCCTCCACCGCCTCCTCCTCTACCTCCTCCTCCAGAGCGTAGCTGCGTAAGGAGAGGGGGAGAAGTCCAGTTGTTGTGCGGCGGCAGGAGTTCTACGATCCCCGCCATTTTCAGGAGCCTGGAGGTGAAGGACTGGACATCTGGACCAAAGACATCGCCTGACGAGGACTGGAGTGGGAGCCAGCAGCTCTTCTTGCAGTGAGTAAAGTGTCTCAAAGTGCTGATCATGTATGGCCCTGTTCACACAGAGTATTTTGCAGGCCAAAAAAATCTGCCTCAAAATTCCTTAAAGAATTTTGACGCAGATTTTGACCTGCCCACACTATCTTGCCGCGTTTTTTGCTGCAGACAAAAAACGCAGGAACGGCATGAACACTGCGGATTTTATGCAACACATTTTATTGTGGAAAATCTGCATCGTATTACAGTCGCAGCCGAGTGGATGAGATATAGGTGACACGATCCTCTATTCTTAGCGCAGCCCGGCCTCCTGTCATGACGTTTCATCCCATGTGACTGCTGCAGCGGTCACATGGTCTACAGCGTCATCCCAGGAGGCGGGGCTACGTTCAGAAGAGAGAGATGTGTCACCTAAACTATGGCCGGGGTAAGTCTAAACTTTTTTATAAATTTAAAAAAGTGCCTTTTTTTTTCTCATTTGTGATTTTTGAGGCAGAACCGCAGCATTGCCGCAACAGAGGAGCAGCGATTCCACAGAATAAATGGACATCCTGCAGCTTAAAAAACCACACTGCAGGTCAATTTTTTTTGCAGCGTGTGGATGAGATTTGTTCAAATCTCATCCACTCGGCTGCGACTGTAATACGCTGCGGATTTTCCACAATAAAATGTGTTGCATAAAATCTGCAGTGTTCATGCCTAGTGTGTTCCTACCCTAAGGCCGGATTTACACAAGCGTGTGCTTTTTGCACGCGCAAAAAAGTGGCGTTTTGCGCATGCAAAAGGTCCATAACAGCTCCGCGTGGCAGCAGCGTATGATGCGCGGCTGCGTGATTTTCGAGCAGCCGCCATCATTATGACACTCTGTTTGTATGTTTGTAAACAGAAAAGCACGTGGTGCTTTTCTGTTTTCATTCATAGTTTATACTGCTGCGGAAATGCTGGGCGTGATTCTCACGGACCCATTGACTTCAATGGGTGCGTGATGCGCGAACAATGCACAAATATAGGACATGTTGTGAGTTTTACGCAGAGGACACACGCTGCGTGAAAATCACTGACAGTCTGAACGGCCCCATAGAGTAACATAGGTCCGTGCTGGACGCGTGAAAATCAATCAATAACAATAAGGCCCAGTTCACAGAGTTTTTGGGACTTGATATTGACTCAGACACTGCGTCAGAATCAGCACCAAACAACTTCAAAAACCGCCTCCCATTGATTTAATCTGAATTCAATGGAAAAAAGAAAAAGCAGCACGTCCTTTCTTGCCGCTGTTCCGCCCCTGACCTCCCATCGAAATCAATGGGAGGCAGAAAATTCATTTTTCGGTGCGTTTTTTTGTCTGCTGTCCTCAATTGGCGCAGGCAAAAAACGTGGCAAGATAGTGTGGGCAGGTCAAAATCTGCCTCAAAATTCGGTGCGCGGTTCCAGGCGGTCGCGGGTGCGCACGCGCGGGAATTTGCGGGTGCGCGCGATCGATCGTGCGGGCAGGCGGTATTTGACGGCCCCCATGACGAGTGGGGGGGCCCGCAGCTCACGACATTCTTTTGGTGAAAAAAAACGGGCCCCATTGCAGGGGCCTGTGTTTTTTCTACCAAAGGCAAGTCGCGGCAGTTGCCGGGCCCCCCTTTCAATTAGGTTTTGTCCGGGCCCCTCACATCAGTACCCTTAATACCCCCCCTGATGGCAGCCCTTGGTAGCATGATATAGTGCTGGACGGAGAACCGTTAACAGGCGGTGCCACGGTAGGGGGGCCCAGAAAATTTAGCTGTATGGGGCCCTGAAATTCCTGATGGCGGCCCTGGATATGGGTCCAAGGTCTCTGGGGAATGGGCAAAGAACATAGTAAGCCCACAGGTCGGGACCTGGGAGTCTTGGACCTAGCACAAATTTCACAAGCGGTGACGTAGGCCTTAATGTCTTTAAGCAACCCAGGCCACCAATAGGTTCTAGAAATGAGGTGCTTGGTACCCAGGAATTCCTGGATGGCCAGATAGTGCGGAGTCATGATTCTCCCTGAGCAACCTTAGCCGGAATTGCAGGTGAACAAATAGCTTGTTCTCAGGAAGGTTCTCGGGAGCAGAAGCTTGATCAGCCGCAAATTTCAGAGAATAAGTCTGAATCCACAGAGGATATGATTATACCTGGGGGCAAAATACAAACGGGATCCTCCTCAGGAGGAGGGCTGGCCATGAAGCTACGCGACAGAGCATCAGCTTTAATATTTTTTGACCCAGCCCTATAGGTAACCACAAAGTTTAATCTCGTAAAAAACAACGCCCATCGAGCTTGTCTCGGGTTTAGCCTCTGGGCAGATTCTAGGAAAACCAGATTCTTGTGGTCAGTAAGGACTGTTACCTGGTGCCTAGCCCCCTCCAGGAAATGACGTCACTCTTCAAATGCCCATTTAATGGCTAAGAGTTCGCGGTTGCCAACGTCATAGTTTCTCTCAGTGGAGGAGAACTTCCTGGAGAAGTAGGCACAGGGACGGAGATGGGTGAGAGACCTAGTACCCTGGGACAAGACAGCACCCACTGCCACCTCGGAGGCGTCAACCTCCATGATAAATGGCTCCATTTGGTTAGGCTGAATCAGGCTGGGACAGAGACAAAGCACCTCTTAAGGACCTCAGATGGCTGGACCGCCTCCGGAGGCCAGTGGAGGAGATCAGCACCTTTACGAGTGAGGTCCGTAAGAGGCTTAGCGATGACCGAGAAGTTAGCAATAAATCTCCTGTAATAATTAGAAAACCCCAGGAAGCACTGTAAAGCCTTCAGGGAGGCAGGTTGGACCCATTCAGCCACAGCCTGAACCTTGGCAGGGTCCATGCGGAATTCGTTAGGAGTGAGGATTTGACCCAAAAATGGTATCTCCTGCACCCCAAACACACATTTTTCGGTTTTTGCAAAGAGTTTGCTTTTCCGAAGGGCCTGGAGCACCTTCCTGACATGCTCAATGTGGGAGGACCAGTCCTTGGAAAACACAAGTATATCATCAGGGTACACTACAAGAAATACCCCCAGATAGTCTCTTAAAATCTCATTTATGAAATTCTGGAAGACCGCGGGAGCATTACACAACCCAAAGGGCATAACGAGATATTTGAAATGGCCTTTGGGTATATTAAACGCACTCTTCCATTCATCCCCCTCTCTTATCCGGATAAGGTTATAAGCCCCCCGAAGATCGAACTTAGAGAACCAATGGGCCCCCTGAACCTGATTGAAGAGATCAGGAATCAAAGGAAGGGGATATTGGTTCCTTACAGGGATCTTATTTAAATTTCGGTAATCGATGCACGGCCTAAGACCACCATCCTTCTTCCCCACGAAGAAGAAGCCAGCACCTACCGGAGAAGTAGAGGGGCGAATGTAACCCTTGGCCAGGCTTTCCTGGATATATTCTCTCATGGCTTCACGTTCAGGCCAAGAGAGATTAAATATCCTACCTTTAGGGAGCTTAGCTCCTGGTACCAAATCGATTGCACAATCGTACTCTCTATGAGGAGGTAACTCTTCGTAGGCCCTTTTAGAAAAGACATCAGCGAAGTCCTGAATAAACTCAGGTAGAGTGTTCACCTCCTCAACGAGAGAATCCAAATTAATAGAAATGATATGTGATAGACCCAGAATCCCAATCACCAAACCAAAGAATGCAAAATAAAGACACAAAACATTATAATTGGGTGTTAAATGGTCAAAACTTTTATTATATATAGACCAAACCCAACATGGCAAACCTCCGACTCACGTAGAGTCACCCTCCAGCACGCAGGAAAGGAAAAACCCCCTGTGGGGGAAACCTCTAGGGAAACCATGGCTGGAGGATTGCCCTTCCTCTGGGCTTAGCAGGTGCCAAAATATAATTTTTAACAGAATTTGTAAGTTTTTTCAGATTTTCAAGGAAAGACATTACAATGAACGAACGACATAAAACACATAAATCGGCTGATCTGGTTGGGGTAGGTGGATGTCTGTCTTCCTGGGCACCCATTAAAATGAATGGGTGATCCACGGATGAGACTGGTCCTGCAGATGCCTCCTTGTAGCACCTGTTTCCGCTCTGGCTAATAGAGGGGGATCTCCTGCTGGAAACCCCCCTCTATTACAGACAACCCGTATGAAGAGGATGGCATCACTGTGATGAAGAAGTGCTCTGGGGTGAAGGGTTACCCTGCTAGAACCTCCAAATTACATCAGGTCGGTATTGGTGGGGAAGTCAAGCTCAAGGTCCTCAGTCCCATCCAATATGGCGCTGAATGTGGCAGTAAAACCTTCTAATATGGAATCTTCTTTATGTCATAAACATTTGTATTTATGACATCAGCACCTTAATCATCATTACTACAGGAATTTATTACCACTGCACAACTCATACATTGTGACGTCACCCACAGTGGTCTGAAGTGTTAACCCTTTAATGATTGGCAATGCACTTAGTACAGATGCCATATAGCTGAATAGAATATATCAGCGGCCATAAAGGAAAAGGGGTAATGCAGGGAGCATCTCCGCACAAGAACAATCCATGACAAAGGGTTGTCCAGGATGAGATAACTTGTCTGCTTTCTCCAAAAACCAGCACCACACCTGTCCATAGGTTGTGTGTGGTATTAAAGCTCATTACCATTCACTTCAATGGAGCTAACCTGCAATACCAGATACAACCTGTGGATAGGTGTGGTGCTGTTTTTGGAAGAAAGCAGCCATATTTTTCTAATCCTGCACAGTTACTGTTAGAAATAGTTAAAAAAAATGTGGGGGGAGAAGGAGAAGAAGGGGAGAGGGAAAGAAGAAATTAAAAAAAGGGAAAATGAGGAACTGAGGTAAAATAAATCAAACTAGACTGAAAGGAGTCTGCTGGAGGTGCCAGATGGAAAGACATATTTCTGCCATGGGGACCAGATTAGTTGAAATGTATCTTGAAGGGGGGCTTCAGAGAGTGGGTTTTAGCACTTTCCTGCCCTATGAAGTGCTGTTGCTTTGAAAAACTATGCAGTTCATCTTCGAATGCAGCGTTGCAAAAACAAATTATTTTGTAAAAAATAAAACTATATAAATTTGGTATCGCCATAATCGTAACGACCCACAGAATCAAGTTGTCATGCAATTCATGGCGCCCGATGAACACTGTAAAATCAAAACAGAAATGGTGGAATTACAGGTTTTTTTTCAATTCACCCCACAAAATGTAGGTTTTAAAAAAAAAAAAAATTAATACATTATATGGTACATTAGGCTGCAGGGTAAATTCCACGTAAACAGCGCCATTCATCGGTTAACTGTTTAAATTATACCAGTTCAAGTGACCTTTATCGAAAAACACTATAAGACATTTTTTCCCAATTAACCTTTTAATTGGGCCTAGCATGTGTGATACTGTCTGCTAAGCCGTTGTATCTCAGCCGCTGTCTCCTATCAAGTAGCAGAGCTATCAGGTGTCATAGTCTTAGGGTTCACACGCAAAGTCAAAAATGGCTGAAAATTACAGAGCTGTTTTCAGAGAACACAGACTTTGATTTACAGCCGTTTTTGAAGCTGGAAAAGTTTTTTGAGGTGTTTTTTTCTAGATGTTTTTGGAGCTGTTTTTCCATTGACACAATGAAAAACATCTCCAAAAAACGGCTCAAGAAGTGACATGCTCCTTCTTTTTACGTGCCTTTTAAAATACAATAGGCAGATGTTTGTAGGCATTGGGCTACCGATTTTTCAGTCGTATTTGAAGGCGTTGACGCCCCGAAATACGCCTGAAAACACAGCGTGTGAATATACCCTTATAGATACGCTGTCTCAGATATATATATATCATTTTTTTTTTTTTTAGGGGGGTGGGCAAAACACATGTCTTGTGGAACAAGACAGTCTGATTAGTGGGGGAGATACGGAGTCTGGCTTTGGCCTTTTGTTACACACTCAATGTAAAATTGTACACTAACTCGGAACTGACGTTGATTTCTGCTTTACATTACGCCCGTTACTGGCGTAAATGATAGTAAAATTGTCGGCCCTTTCTGCCAAGCTTTACACACTTTTCAAATAGTGCCAAGCGCAGCATAAACTGCCCAAAAACTTTCCCGCACTTTTGGGACTTTTCTATGCCAGATAAGAGGCTTAGCAAGGGTAATAAATTCTCCTATAGGGCTACAGACAGTAATACAATATCTTAATGCAAGGATCTGTACACTCAGTGTCTGACTGAGGTACCTTGGACCCAACAAAGGAAATAATTCTTGGGGGTCTACCGTTCAACTATATAGAAATAATTTGAACACTCTAGATTGTGTACTAAAAACATGTGTAGTAAAACAAAGACCAATATTCCCACCATATTGTGACAGATATCAGTCCTACACAGGCATTCTGCAGACCATATAAGTGAATACAGTGCAATGAAATTCAGTGACTCACAGGTGACATCTTCTCAGATTGGAGTCGTTCACGTTCTCTTTTCTTCTTCATCCGGCCCAGAACGCCATGATGACTTCTTCCAGTCTTCTTCATCTCCAATGCCCAAGCGCGAACCACAAGTTACGTCATGAAAGTGTTGCTGTAACCTAGATACCACGTGTAATGACGGGGTAGGGAGACAGACAGGTGAGCCCTAATCTACCCGCCACTCAGTCCCTGCCTACTTGCAAGGCACGTCCTAGGCGACGGCATACAACTGGGCGACGGTCCCTACGCTCAATATGTGCACGACAGACAAACAGACAAGGCCCACGGCAACACAGTGAGCAACAGGCGTAGTGAACGAGCCGAGTCAAACCAGGAGTGTACGAGGTACCAAACGCAGAGCAGGAGCGTAGTCAGTAAAGCCAGGGTCAAAATGAAGCAAGGTCAATAATAATAGCAGGAGCAGCAGAGCCAGGAAACAGGAAAGAATCACAGGCAAAGACAAGCAGGAAATGAAGGTATAAATAGACTGAGGGCGGGAGCTAGAACCATCTGGCCAGGCTGTGATAGGTTCTCCCACTCCTGAGCCTACCACCCCTATTGGTAGCAGATCGAGTCACTCTATCAGACCTAGGAGCAGGTGCAGACTGATTAACCACGGGCGTCGACACAGAAGCTGTGTCTGGCAGATCCTTTACAGTACCCCCCTTTTATGAGGGGCCACTGGACCCTTTCTAGGTGGACCTGGCTTATTGGAGAACTGAAGATGGAACCTCCTGAGCAATACCCCAGCGTGAACATCCCGGGCGGGTACCCAAGTGCTCTCCTCAGGCCCATATTCTCTCCAGTGGACCAGGTACTGGAGGGAGCCTTGGACCATCCTGCTGTCCACAATCTTGGCCACCTCGAATTCTACCCCTTCAGGGGTGAGAACAGGGACCGGAGGTTTCCTCGAGGTAGCCAAGGAAGGGGAGCAGCGTTTCAGGAGGGAGGCATGAAACACGTCGTGTATTCGAAAAGACGGGGGTAACTCCAGTCGGAAGGAGACAGGGTTAAGGACCTCAATGACCTTGTACGGCCCTATATACCGGGGAGCAAATTTTTTGGACGGAACTTTAAGGCGCAAATTTTTTGAAGACAGCCACACCAGATTCCCGACCACAAACAAGGGGTTAGCAGAACGTCTTCTATCTGCCTGAGTCTTTTGTATGCTCTGGAACGCCTCTAGGTTCTTCTGAACCTGGGCCCAGACTGTGCACAGTTCCCGATGAACGACATCTACCTCGGGATTGTTGGAACCACCATGTAAAATGGAGGAGAACCGTAGATTAAACCCAAAATTACAGAAAAAGGGGGAGACCCCTCACAAGTTACAGTTATTAAGGGAAAAATCGGCGAGGGAAATGAAGGAGACCCAATCATATAGACAGTCAGAGATAAAACACCTTAAATATTGTTCTAGAGACTGATTAGTCCTCTCGGTTTGGCCATTAGTAGAGATGAGCGAACCGGGACAACCGAACCCGGTTTCGGTCCGAACATCCGGAAAAGTTCGGTTTGCAGCGAATCCGAACTTCACCGGGTTCGGCCGAACCCGTTTTGACCGAACCTGGTCAAAAATATTATACAAATCGGCAGCCACTTGTCTCTATCAATCACTGATAGAGAAAAGAGGCTGCTGATTAAAAATAAAATAAAAATAAAATAAAAATAAAAATAAAATAAAAATAAAATAAAAATAAAATAAAAATAAAAATAAAATAAAAATAAAATAAAAAGCATTTCATACGTACCCGGTCGTTGTCTTGGTGACGAGTCCCTCTTCTTCCTCCAGTCCGACCTTCTTTTCTGACGTGGCAGCCTGTGATTGGCTGCAGAGGCCTCTGCAGCCTGTGATTGGCTGCAGCGGTCACATGGGCTGTAACGTCACCCAGGAATGTCGGGCCGGATGTCGAGGGGGACGCGTCACCAAGGCAACGGCCAGGAGACCGGACTGGAGGAAGCAGAAAGTTCTCGGTAAGTATGAACGTCTTTTTTTTTTACAGGTTACTCTATATTGTGATCGGTAGTCACTGTCCAGGGTGCTGAAACAGATACTGCCGATCAGTTAACTCTTTCAGCACCCTGGACAGTGACTATTTACTGAAGTCGCCTAGCAACGCTGCTGTAATGACGGGTGCACACATGTAGCCACCCGTCATTACGGGGCCTCATGCACACGACCGTAAAAACACCCGTTATTACGGGTCGTAATTACGACCCGAAATAGCGGGCCCATAGACTTCTGTTAGCCACGGGTACCTTCCCGTTTTCTCACGGGAAGGTGCCCGTGCCGTTAAAAAGATAGAACATGTTCTATTTTTTTATTTTACGGGCCGTGCTCCTATACTTTATAATGGGAGTAGGGCTCGGAAAAACGACCGGCTGCCCCTGGCCGGCCGTGCTCATCTCCTGAAATACTCTGTGCTGCCTTAAACTCTGTGGACAGGTCAGGATCCTGTTTCTTTTAAATGCTGCTAGGGAACCCGCTCGATCCACTATATAAGGCTGTGCTACAGTGCAGCATTTAAAAGAAACAGGATCCTGACCTGTCCACAGAGTTTAAGGCAGCACAGAGTATTTCAGGAGATGAGCGTGCAGATTTAGTGCTGCTGTGAACTCTGCTCTTACCATTATGTAGCTCTCAGTCTGTTACCTCTCCTCCACTTCTGTCCTCTATAACACCTTCATGATTGGCAAGTCACCACGTAATGGTAAGAGCAGAGTTCACAGCAGCACATAGTATTTCAGGAGATGAGCGTGCGGATCTTGTGCGGGGTGGTGACTTGCCAATCATGTGAAGGTGTTATTGAGGACAGGAGTGGAGGAGAGGTAACAGACTGAGAACTACGTAATGGTAAGAGCAGAGTTCACAGCAGCACAGAATCTGCACGCTCCTCTCCTGAAATACTCTGTGCTGCTGTGAACTCTGCTCTTACCATTACGTAGCTCAGTCTGTTACCTCTCCTCCACTCCTGTCCTCAATAACACCTTCACATGATTGGCAAGTCACCACCCCGCACAAGATCCGCACGCTCATCTCCTGAAATACTCTGTGCTGCTGTGAACTCTTCTCTTACCATTACGTGGTGACTTGCCAATCATATGAAGGTGTTATAGAGGACAGGAGTGGAGGAGAGGTAACAGACTGAGAGCTACGTAATGGTAAGAGCAGAGTTCACAGCAGCACTAAATCTGCACGCTCATCTCCTGAAATACTCTGTGCTGCCTTAAACTCTGTGGACAGGTCAGGATCCTGTTTCTTTTAAATGCTGCACTGTAGCGCAGCCTTATATAGTGGATCGAGCGGGTTCCCCAGCAGCATTTAAAAGAAACAGGATCCTGACCTGTCCACAGAGTTTAAGGCAGCGCAGCACAGAGTATTTCAGGAGAGGAGCGCGTGATTGGCTGCAGAGGCCGGTGCAGCCTGTGATTGGCTGCAGAGGCCGCTGCAGCCTGTGATTGGCTGCAGAGGCGGTCACGTGGGATGAAGCGTCATCCCTGGAGGCCGGCCTTCTGACGTCATCCTGACGTGCGTGACCGCTACTACAGCCTGTGATTGGCTGCAGCGGCGACATGGATGAAACGTCATCGCTGGAGGCCAGACAGGAGGAATGTAAGTATGAACGTATTTTTTTTATTTTTTTATTACATTAAAATTGTATTTTCCGCGCGCCGAGCATGTACTGTCAAGGTTGCTGAAAGAGTTAGTGCAGCCCATTAACTCTATCAGCACCCTCGACAGTACCATGCTCGGCGCACGGAAATTACAGGTTCGGTCCGAACAAGTTCGGTCCGAATCGAGCTTTTTTGTGAAATTCGGCGAACTAGCCGAACCGAACTTTTCATAAGTTCGCTCATCTCTAGCCATTCGTTTCAGGATGGAAGGCAGAGGAGAAGGACAGATAAATCTCCAACTTTTTACAGAAAGCTCTCCAAAACAATGAAACAAATTTGACCCCTCTGTCAGAAAGAATATTGACAGGGACCCCATGGAGACGCAGGATGTGTTTGACAAACAAGGTAGCTAACGTCTTAGCATTGGGTAGATTCTTGAGGGGCACAAAGTGGAACATCTTACTGAAGCGGTCTACTACAACCCACACCACCGACTTGCCTTGAGATGGAGGCAGATCGGTGATAAAATCCATGGAGATATGGGTCCAAGGTCTCTGGGGAATGGGCAAAGAGCATAGTAAGCCCGCTGGTCGGGACCTGTGAGTCTTGGACTTAGCACAAATTTCACAAGCGGCGACATATGCCTTAACGTCTTTAGGCAACCCAGGCCACCAATAGTTTCTGGCAATGAGGTGCTTGGTACCCAGGATGCCTGGATGCCCAGATAGTGCAGAGTCATGATTTTCCCTGAGTACCCTTAGCCGGAATTGCAGGGGAACAAACAGCTTGTTCTCAGGAAGGTTCCCGGGAGCTGAACCTTGATCAGCCGCAATTTCGGAGACTAAGTCAGAATCAACAGAAGAAATGATTATACCTGGGGGTAAAACACAAGCAGGATCTTCCTCCGAAGGAGGGCTGGCCATGAAGCTACGCGACAGAGCATCATCTTTAATATTTTTAGACCCAGTCCTATAGGTGACCAAAAAGTTGAATCTAGTAAAAAACAACGCCCATCGAGCTTGTGTCGGGCTTAGCCTCCGGGCAGATTCTAGGAAAATCAGCTTCTTGTGGTCGGTAAGTACCGTTACCTGGTGCCTAGCCCCCTCCAGGAAGTGGCGCCACTCTTCAAATGCCCATTTAATGGCTAAGACTTTGCGGTTGCCAATGTCATACTTACTCTCAGTGGGCGAGAACTTCCTGGAGAAGTAGGCACAGGGACGGAGATGGGTGAGGGACCTGGTACCCTGGGACAAGATAGCACCCACTCCCATCTCGGAGGCGTCAACTTCCACGATGAATGGCTCCATTTGGTTAGGCTGAATCAGCACTGGGGTCGACATAAAGCTCTTCTTAAGGACCTCAAAAGCCTGGACGGCCTCCGGAGGCCAGTGGAGGAGATCATCACCTTTGCGAATAAGATCCGTAAGAGGCTTAGCGATGACCGAGAAGTTAGCAATAAATATCATTTAATAATTAGCAAACCCCAGGAAGCACTGTAACGCCTTCAGGGAGGCAGGTTGGACCCATTCAGCCACAGCCTGAACCTTGGCAGGGTCCATGCGGAATTTATTAGGAGTGAGGATTTGACCCCAAAATGGTATCTTCTGCACCCCAAACACACATTTTTCGGTTTTAGCAAAGAGTTTGTTTTCCCGAAGGGCCTGGAGCACCTTCCTGACATGCTCAATGTGGGAAGAACAGTCCTTGGAAAACACAAGTATGTCATCAAGGTACACTACAAGAATTACCCCCAGGTAGTCTCTTAAAATCTAATTTATGAAATTCTGGAAGACCGCGGGAGCATTACACACAGTGCCACACCTACCATGAGGCGAGGTGAGCCGACAGCCTCAGGCGGCGCAGCCTAGCTGAAAGTGCGGCATTTTGAGCCAAAGACGGACTGGACCGGGGGAAGGGGATTATTTAACTTAGCAGACGTGGCCGTCTGTGAGAACACTCCTGCTCCTCTCTGACGCTGTATGCAGCACGCACCACCAGAGAGGAGCAGGTCTGCAGGAGGAGCTGTCCTCTCCTCAAGCAAGTTACGAGATGCATGAGGTGAGCGGTGGACTGCTGTGAATACAAGCTACGTCCTCTCCCTCTCTCTCCCTTTCGACTGAAGCAGTCGGGGCAGAGAAGAGGGGGCGGGGAGAGTTCACAGCCTCAGCGTCTGCAGAGAGGAAGCTCCGTGTCTAGTCCTCCCCTGTGTCCCCTTGCTTACCTCTCCTATGCCCTCCTCCTCTCCTGTGTCTCTCCTGCAGGGCCGCCGTCAGGAATTTCAGGGCCCCATACAGCTAACTTTTCTGGGCCCCCCTACCGTGGCACCGCCTGTTAACGGTTCTCCGTCCAGCTCTATATCATGCTACCAAGGGCTGCCATCAGGGGGGTATTAAGGGTACTGATGTGAGGGGCCCGGCCAAACCTAATTGAAAGGGGGGCCCGGCAACTGCCGTGACTTGCCTTTGGTAGAAAAAACACAGGCCCCTGCAATGGGGCCCGTTTTTTCACCAAAAGAATGTCGTGAGCTGCGGGCCCCCCCACTCGTCATGGGGGCCGTCAAACACCGCCTGCCCGCGCGACCGATCGCGCGCAACCGCAAACTCCCGCGCGTGCGCACTCGCGAGCGTCTGCGAGCGCGCACACGCGACCGCACGCAACCGCACGCACCCGCGACCGCCTGGAACCGCACACCGAATTTTGAGGCAGATTTTGACCTGCCCACACTATCTTGCCACGTTTTTTGCCTGCGCCAATTGAGGACAGCAGACAAAAAAACGCACCGAAAAATGAATTTTCTGCCTCCCATTGATTTCGATGGGAGGTCAGGGGCAGAACAGCGGCAAGAAAGGACGTGCTGCTTTTTCTTTTTTCCATTGAATTCAGATTAAATCAATGGGAGGCGGTTTTTGAAGTTGTTTGGTGCTGATTCTGACGCAGTGTCTGAGTCAATATCAAGTCCCAAAAACTCTGTGAACTGGGCCTTATTGTTATTGATTGATTTTCACGCGTCCAGCACGGACCTATGTTACTCTATGGGGCCGTTCAGACTGTCAGTGATTTTCACGCAGCGTGTGTCCTCTGCGTAAAACTCACAACATGTCCTATATTTGTGCATTGTTCGCGCATCACGCACCCATTGAAGTCAATGGGTCCGTGAGAATCACGGCCAGCATTTCCGCAACAGTATAAACTATGAATGAAAACAGAAAAGCACCACGTGCTTTTCTGTTTACAAACATACAAACAGAGTGTCATAATGATGGCGGCTGCGCGAAAATCACGCAGCCGCGCATGATACGCTGCTGCCGCACGGAGCTGTTATGGACCTTTTGCATGCGCAAAACGCCACTTTTTTGCGCGTGCAAAAAGCACACGCTTGTGTAAATCCGGCCTTAGGGTAGGAACACACTAGGCATGAACACTGCGGATTTTATGCAACACATTTTATTGTGGAAAATCCGCAGCGTATTACAGTCACAGCCGAGTGGATGAGATTTGAACAAATCTCATCCACACACTGCAAAAAAAATTGACCTGCAGTGTGGCTTTTTAAGCTGCAGCATGTCCATTTATTCTGTGGAATCGCTGCTCCTCTGTTGCGGCAATGCTGCGGTTCTGCCTCAAAAATCTCAAATGAGAAAAAAAAAAGGCACTTTTTTAAATTTATAAAAAAGTTTAGACTTACCCCGGCCATAGTTTAGGTGACGCATCTCTCTCTTCTGAACATAGCCCCGCCTCCTGGGATGACGCTGTAGACCATGTGACCGCTGCAGCAGTCACATGGGATGAAACGTCATGACAGGAGGCCGGGCTGCGCTAAGAATAGAGGATCGTGTCACCTATATCTCATCCACTCGGCTGCGACTGTAATACGATGCAGATTTTCCACAATAAAATGTGTTGCATAAAATCCGCAGTGTTCATGCCGTTCCTGCGTTTTTTGTCTGCAGCAAAAAACGCGGCAAGATAGTGTGGGCAGGTCAAAATCTGCCTCACAATTCTTTAAGGAATTTTGAGGCAGATTTTTTCGGCCTGCAAAATACTCTGTGTGAACAGGGCCATACATGATCAGCACTTTGAGACACTTTACTCACTGCCAGAAGAGCTGCTGGCTCCCACTCCAGTCCTCGTCAGGCGATGTCTTCGGTCCAGATGTCCAGTCCTTCACCTCCAGGCTCCAGAAAATGGCGGGGATCGTAGAACTCCTGCCGCCGCGCAACAACTGGACTTCTCCCCCTCTCCTTACGCAGCTACGCTCTGGAGGAGGAGGTAGAGGAGGAGGCGGTGGAGGAGGCGGCAGCGGAGGCGGCAGCGGAGGCGGAGGAGGCGGAGGATGCGGGCCAGCAGGTAACTAGTCTGCGCCGTTCTCCCTGTGTGGCTGTCCTTGCCAGTAGTTCGGCGATGTTCTTGTGGTGCGGGCGCACCACTTCCCTCTTGCCGGCGGACACGAGCGGGTTGCGCGCCGGCACACCTGGTCGTTCGCGAGTGGGCGCGCGCCTGCGGTCCTTTGTGCGCGCGCGCTTGTGCGGTCGAGCGCGCAAGCGGGCGGTGTTTCACGGCGGTGTTTGACGAGAAGGGGGCCCGCAGCTCACGACATTGTTTTGGTGAAAAGAACAGGCCCCATTGCAGGGGCCTGTTTTTTTCTACCAAAGGCAAGTCGCGGCAGTTGCCGGGCCCCCCTTCAATTACGTTTGGCCGGGCCCCCTACAGTAGTACCCCTAATACCCCCCTGATGGCGGCCCTGCTCTCCTGTGTCCCCTTGCTTCCCTCTCCTCTGCCCCCCACCTCTCGTGTGCTGTGTCCCCCTATTCTTCTAACAGACCAGCTACTTCTGCAGCCTGTTATATCTGCTGTCCTGGGATGGGGCATGTTGTAAAGCCCCTGCTGCTTTAAGAGTGTGTGTATGAGTGTGTAAATGTTTGTGTGTGTGTGTGTGTGTGTGTGTGTATATATATATATATATATATATGTATATATATATATATATATATATATATATATATATATATATATATATATATGATTCTCGGCCATATATGAGACTGTCTGCATTAGAGATCCTACATAGAAGGTAGGTGTGTGTATGAGTGTGTAAATGTGTGTGTGTGTGTGTGTGTGTGTGTGTGTGTGTGTATATATATGTGTGTCTGTGTGTATTTGGATATATATGATTCTTGTGTCCATATGATACTGTATGGACATTCACACATTGTAGTTTTGCAGCAATAATTTTGAAACTGTTTTTGCTGTGCTTTTGTGTAAATAGTGGGATAACTGATGTGTAGAGTATATAGTGTATATACTGGTATTGTGTGTGTAGACTGTGTAGCAGTATTGTGCGTAGTGTATGTTGCAATATTATAGGCAGTGGCGTAGCTATAGGGGTCGCAATTGCGACCGGGCCAGAAGCCAGGGGGGCCCGCAGCCCCCCGCACCACATGAATAAAAAGTTACTATAGTAACTCGGGCCGCGGGCCCCTGTTACTATAATAACTGACAGTACTTACCCTCCTGGTTCCGGAGCGCAGTGGAGGTCCTGACATCACAGCGCTATGCGCCGCGCACAACATCGTGATCCTGGATAGAGTTAGGACAGAGCTTCCGCCGCGGCTGAAGAGGAGGGTAAGATTAATATCCCTGTCTGCTGAAGCTGATTGGCGGGGTCCGACTCCCGGGATCCGCCAATCAACTGTTTTGAAGGGGCCGCAGTGTTCGTACGAGAGCTGCTTCCCCTCCATTCCGGTCACTTGATTCAGGTCACACAGTGAATCTGTGTCGGCGATTCACAGTGTGAGCGAGTAAGGGAAATGAAGGGGAAGCAGCTCTTGTACGAGTGCTGCGGCCCCTTCAAAACAGCTGATTGGCGGGTCCCGGGAGACAAACCCTGACACATCAGCTATTGATGGCCTATCCTGAGGATAGGCCATCAATGTTTAGGGACTGGACAAGTCCTTTAAGCCTACGATGTAGCAGGCTTAGAGGGCCCATGAGACAGGATCACAGATTGTGTGATGCTGTCTGCTGGGCTCTGTATCTAAGCCAATCAAATTGTAGGCTTAGATACATGGCCCATGTGTGATCCTGTCTGATGGGCCCTGTATTACTGTATAAGATTACTGTCTGCTTGACCCTGTATCTAAGCCTACCTTGTGGTAGGCTTAGATACAGGGTCCCACAGACAGTATCACACATGGGCCCTGTATCTAAGCCTAACACATGTGTTACTAATCATTTTTTGTGTGTTTTCTTACACAAGATTTTAGATTCCAGGACTACTTCGATGACGGCTTTTTTTATTATCAATAAAATGGTTAATGATGGTTGTGTGGTTTATTTTTATTTCAATAAAATATTTTTTCTATGTCTTTGTGTTTTTTTTTAAACTTTATTACTACCGCCTTCGTAATGGCCGCCGGCTGAATGACCTCGTCCATTGCTAAGGCGGGGCTTAGTGTTAGCGGTGGCGGTGGGTACCGGGCTAATAATGGGGGTTAGTGTTAGCCTCTGCACCTGCTAACATTAAGCCCCGCCTTAGTAATGGAGGTTGTCAATCATCCAGCGGCCATTACTAAGGCGGTAATAATAAAGTTTAAAAAAGTACAAGCACATAAAAAAAATATTTTATTGAAACAAAAAAACACAACCCCCATTAACCATTTTATTGAGAATAAAAAAACGCTGTCATTGAAGTTGTCCTCGAATCCGACGTAGTCCAACAACCGAACTTGTAAAAAAACACAAACACACAAAAATAATTAGTAACACATAAAAAAGCAAAACAATTATTATTCTTACCTTTCCTGGGTCCAGCGCTGGAGCCGCAATGTCAGCGTGAAGGGCCATGTATCTAATCCAATCATGTGTGATATTGTCTGTTGAGCCACTGTATCTAATCCTATCATGTGTGATACTGTCTGCTGAGCCACAGTATCTAAGGCTGGGTTCACACGACCTATTTTCAGACGTAAACGAGGCGTATTATGCCTCGTTTTACGTCTGAAAATAGGGCTACAATACGTCGGCAAACATCTGCCCATTCGTTTGAATGGGTATGCCGACGTACTGTGCAGACAACCTGTCATTTACGCGTCATCGTTTGACAGCTGTCAAACGACGACGCGTAAAAATACAGCGTCGTCAAAAGAAGTGCAGGACACTTCTTTCAGACGTAATTTGAGCCGTTCTTCATTGAAGTTAATGAAGCACATCTCAAAATTTACGGCTGTCAGAGAAGCCTCGCAAAATTCGAGGAGGAGCAATTATGGCTGAAACGAGGCAGCTGTTTTCTCCTTGAAAACAGTCTGTCATTTCAGACGTAAAAGCCTGCTACCGTGTGCACATACCCTTATCCTATCATGTGTGATACTGTCGGCTGAGCCGCTGTATCTAATTCTATCATGTGTGATACTGTCTGCTGAGCTGCTGTATCTAATCCTATCATGTGTGATACTGTCTGCTGAGCCACTGTATCTAATCCTATCATGTGTGATACTGTCAGCTGAGCCACTGTATCTAATCCTATCATGTGTGATACTGTCTGCTGAGCTGTGTATCTAATCCTATCATGTGTGATACTGTCTGTTCAGCTACTGTATCTAATCCCATCATGTGTGATACTGTCTGCTGAGCTGTGTATCTAATTCCAACATGTGTGAAACTCTGCTGGGTCTTATATCTAATCCTATCATGTGTGATACTGTCTGCTGAGCCACTGTATCTAAACCTATCATGTGTGATACTGTCAGCTGAGCCTTTATATCTAATCCTATCATGTGTAATACTGTCTGCTGAGCTGTGTATCTAATCCCATCATGTGTGAAACTCTGCTGGGCCTTATATCTAATCCTATCATGTGTGATACTGTCTGCTGAGCCACTGTATCTAATCCTATTATGTGTGATACTGTCTGCTGAGCCACTGTATCTAATCCCATTATGTGTGATACTGTCTGCTGAGCTACTCTATCTAATCCTATCATGTGTGATACTGTCTGATGGGCCCTATATCTAATCCTATCATGTGTGATACTGCCTTCCGAGCCACTGTATCTAATCCTATCATGTGTGATACTGTCTGCTGAGCCACTGTATCTAATCCTATTATGTGTGATACTGTCTGCTGAGCCACTGTATCTAATCCCATTATGTGTGATACTGTCTGCTGAGCTACTCTATCTAATCCTATCATGTGTGATACTGTCTGCTGGGCCCTATATCTAATCCTATCATGTGTGATACTGCCTTCCGAGCCACTGTATCTAATCCTATCATGTGTGATACTGTCTGCTGAGCCACTGTATCTAATCCTATCATGTGTTATACTGTCTGCTGAGCCACTGTATCTAATCCTATCATGTGTGATACTGTCTGCTGAGCCAATGTATCCTATCCATAGTTTATAGGGTCGTAGTTCTATAGATTTGCTGTCTCCTATACACACACACACACACACATTTTTTTGGGTGGACACATATATATTGGGGCTTTTTCCCCTGACATTTTAAGTCCTTAGTGACGCCCCCGGCTGCTAGTGCGCATTGTCGGGTCACTTAGGAGACCCAGCGATGCAGCTGAAAGCTGCAGACTGTCGGCCATGAGAAGTTTGCGGGTGGGGGGGACCCAATAAGAACTTTTGCATCGGGGCCCATGAGCCTTTAGCTATGCCCCTGATTATAGGTGTATGCAGTATATAGCGGTATTATATGTGAGTGTAGTATATAGCAGTATAATAGGTGTGCAGTGAATATAATGGTACTATATGTCTACGGTTATAGCAGTATTTTTTATACAAACAATATGTAGTGGTATTGAGGCACTAAATCAAATAGAGAAAGTGCCTGGGACTGTATGTGATAGGCGGAAAGAAGGGGGGGGGAAAGTGCGGGAAAAATCAGGAGCAGGGATTGGTGGGACAAGGGGATAGAGGAGGGGTTAGGAGCAGATAAATAGTTGAGGTCAAGGGCAGTTCACCATCTTACCTGCTGGAGCTGCAAACGTCAGACGTCTGGTCCTGTGAGAGATCTTCCTCTGCAGTCCAGGGCGTTTTCCGGAGTGCAGATAGCGGATGAGCTGATGAGGCAGGTGGCACAGCGGGTTGCCACGGAGGGTACAAGCTGGCTGGAGGTGTTCCTGGCAGGGGATCGCAGGCAGGAGGTGTTACCTGCGGCGGTCGTCGGTGTCAGCAGCGGTGGAGTCCCGTCGGCGTCAGCAGTTAGAGGTAGGCCGCGCCGGGTTTCTCGGCCTCCTCCCCGTTTGAGCCTCAGCCCACCTTCAGCCACCCAGAGGCGGGCCGGCAACAATCGCTCTTCAGGAGCGGGACGGAGGCGCCGTCGCCTGCTCTCCCCTTCACCCGGTCCCGACGTCGTGCCACCCACTCCCCTGGCTGGGGGAGCTTCTGCAGTTCTCCCCATCCAGGCTGCAGGCAGTGCAAGGCCGCAAGCAGCCGCAGAAGCCGGGGCCGTTATTAGTGCACCGCTGGTTCTTCTTCCCGGCCCGACAGCTTTCTCCCTCTCACAGCAGGCCATGGTTGAGAGGGGAGCTGGAGGGGGCGGTCTCAGGAGAGCAGAGACGCAGGCCTCAGGCACCAGCAGGTTAGGTGTGCAGTTGCTGCCACCGGCTGGTGGTTCTGGAAATGACACAGAGCTGGGGAGAGAGCTGGTGAGTGGCCTGTGGTTACCAGGCACAGGCACTGTGAATGAGAGGAGTTCGCTGGGTTGATTGTCGTGCGGTAGCAGTGATCTGTTGCCGTGCGGGCAGTCTGCGGAGCAACGTGATTTGCCAGTTTCTCTTTCGGAGTTTTCTCTTCCAGGTGCGGTGTCGGCGAGACGCAGACGGCGAAGGAGACGGCATGGGAGAGGACATCGTCGTGGTGGTCACGGGCGTCCACGCCATCAGGTTGAGAGACGTCGCCGTTCCCGGAGTAGGAGTGTGTCTTCCAGTACAGCATCTTCTTCGCCGTCCCAGTCGTCGTCGGGAGCCAGTACACCAAGCCGCACGGGAAGGAGATACACGAGGAGTCGTCGTCGGGAGCACAGGGATCGTCATTCGTCTTCGCTGGTTCCAGTTCCAGAAGTCGCCTCAGCCTGTCCACCTGGTGGGGATCTGTCTGTGGTTCCGGTGTCTGGGAGAGTTGATGCACCCTCGGAAGTGACGAGGACGCCCTTCTCCGGTGAGTCTCCATGTGGGAACGCATGGCTACCTAAGGGGGATTTATCTGCTATTGATTTAGTTTCTGCATTAAAAAGCTTGTTGGATGGTTTGTGTACAAAAGGTTGAGCTTCGGTTCCGTTGGTTTCGCCAGGGGGGGCTCAGCCTCCGCCTGAGCGGGCGGCCAGTACGTCTGGCTTGACATTGCGTGATTCACTGTTTTGTGGTGTTGCTCTTTTCAAAAAACAAAACAAAACACATGACTTTGTGGATGCTTGGTCCTTGGTGTCGGTCGATCATGTGACGATAGATAAGGAGCGTGTTTTCGAAAGAGGTTCGGAGAAAAAGGTAAAAGTTGCGAAAACTTTTGGCAATTGGCTCCAGGGTTTCTCTACCTTGGCTCATGTCATTTGTCAACGTTTTCTGGAAAAAGGGGCCGAACTGTTTGTGTATGTAGACACTATATTCATTTCCCACAAATTGCACGGAGGTGCAGCTTGGTGGAGATATGACGAGGAATTTCGCCGTCGGTTGGCTTTGACGCCTGACATTGGTTGGGCGTCAAAGGCGACGGATGTGTGGTTACAGCTAATTTTGGCTTAAAAGCAGGCTCGGCCCTTTCAGGCAGGAGCCGCAGTTTCGGGTTCAGCACCCGGTATTGCGGCGCAGCGCCCAACAGGAGCATGTTGGCTCTACAATGAGGGACATTGCAGGTTCTATTCTTCCTGCAAGTTTCGTCATGAGTGCTCCATCTGCGGGGGTGCCCATTCCGCGCTTTGCTGTTTCCGACGGGCAAAACAACCTTCCAAGGTGGGTCCTGCCGGTGCAGCGGAGAACTCCGGTGAGCGCTCTCGTGATGGAGCCGTGGCTCGCCAGGTATCCCAAGAGACAGGAAGCAGACCTGTTAGGTCGGGGCTTCAGTGAAGGTTTTTTCATTCCGCATGTTTTTTCTTCGGTTTTGATGTTGTCAGATCATTTAAAATCGGTGAAAGAAAACATGTGTTTGGCACGGGAAAAAGTGCTGAATGAAGTGTCTTTAGGCAGGATGGCGGGCCCATTTGGGGAGCCACCTTATACGAATTTACGGGTTTCTCCTCTTGGCTTGGTCCCCAAAAAGGAACCGGGGAAGTTTAGGTTGATTCATCACCTTTCCTTCCCTCGTGGGGATTCGGTCAACGATGGGATCTCCAGAGATGAGGCTGCAGTGTCTTACACGTCTTTTGATGTGGCTGTGCAGTTGGTACGGGAGGCAGGCGTAGGTGCCTTGCTTGCTAAATCGGACATAGAGTCAGCTTTTCGTTTGTTGCCTGTGGATCCTGCCTGTTTCCATTTGTTGGGATGTCGTTTAGATGAGCAGTTTTTTGTAGACATGTGTTTGCCTATGGGTTGTGCCATCTCATGTTACTATTTTGAAGTTTTTGGTTCCTTTCTGGAATGGACAGTTCGTTTCAAGACAGGTATTTCTTCAGCCATTCATTATTTAGACGACTTTTTATTTGTAGGTCCAAGTGATTCAGGAATATGTGGTTATTTGCTGAAAACCTTTCGAGTTTTAATGTCTGAATTTGGTGTCCCGATAGCGGAGGACAAGACGGTCCACAATTTTGTCGTTTTTGGGTATTGAAATTGATACGCAAGAGATGGTTTTCAAATTACCTGACGACAAGCTTGCGCGTTTGCTTTCTACCATTGACGAATTTGTTTTATCAAAAAAGGTTACCCTGAAGCATCTTCAGTCACTGTTAGGGTTGCTGGTTTTTGCTTGCAGGATCGTTCCCATGGGTCGCGTTTTCTCTAGACGCCTATCATTGGCGACTAGGGGTATTTCGCGGTCACATCATTTAATTCGTGTCACTAGGCAAATGAAAGGTGATTTGCGTGTGTGGCAGACTTTTTTGCGATCTTTTAATGGTAGGGCGATTTGTCAGTCTGAGGAGGTTTCCAGTTTTGAGTTACAGCTGTTCACAGATGCTGCTGGCAGTGTCGGTTTCAGTGCGGTTTTTGGAGCGGAGTGGTGTTTTGCACGTTGGCCTGTGGGCTGGAGTAGTATGGGTCTGACATTGAATTTGACACTTTTAGAACTCTTTCCCATTGTGGTTGCAGTAGAATTGTGGGGTTCAAAGATGTTGAATAGTCGCATACGTTTTTGGACGGACAATATGGCAGTGGTGCATGCTGTTAACAATTTGTCTTCTGGATCATTGCCGGTTTTGGCGTTACTTAGGCATCTAGTTCTACGTTGCAGGCAATGGAACATTTGGTTTCGGGCCACACATGTGCCGGGTGTTGAGAATAAAATCGCGGATGCCTTATCTCGTTTGCAGATGGTGGTCTTTCGGGAGCTTCACCCGGGAGCACGGCTGGAAGGGGAGCGTTGCCCGGATCACTTATGGGCCCTGGTCGAGGGGAACTTGCCCGGCTAGTTCAAGGTTCTGTGGTACCAGGTACATGGCGGAGCCATAATAAGTCTTGGGCGGAGTGGTTGGAATTATCTGGCGGGGTTTTTCCTACAAATGATGAGCAGCATTATGAGGTTACGTTGGAGTATTTGTCTCGGATGTGTACTAATGGTTCTTCGGTGTACACGGTTTCAAAAGGTTTGACTGGTATTGCGTTTATGCTGAAGTTGTGGGGTTGTACTGATGTGACTAAAATGTTTGTTATTAGACAGGCATTGAAGGGGTGGAAGAAGGAGCATATTGTGAAGGATGCTAGGAGGCCCATTACGTATGCTTTATTACTAAGGATTCTGACGGTTGTTCCGGCAGTTTGCTTTGATCCTTATGAGTCTGTTTTGCTGCGTACTGCTTTTTCTTTGGCCTTTTTCGCAGCATTGCGGGTGAGCGAATTGGTGTCACCGAGTGCAAAGCGGTTTGGGGGTCTTCTGTTTGCGGATGTTTTATTGGAGGAAAAAGTGGTTCGGGTATGTGTGAGACGGTCCAAGACTGATCAGATGGGCGTTGGTGTTTGGTTGTGTGTGAATTCATTGGGTGTGAATTCTGTCCAGTTCGTTTGGTGCGTGAGTTTTTGTCTTTTCGACCTGATGGGATTCCTTTCTTGATACATTCTAATTCTTTGCCGCTTACTCGATTTCAATTTGGAGCCGTTCTTAAGTCTTGTTTGGAGCATTTGGGCGTTGATCCTTCTGAGTTTGGGACTTATTCGTTTAGAATAGGGGCAGCCACGGAGGCTAATGCTTTAGGTATGGGGGAGGAAGATATTAAACGTCTGGGTAGGTGGAGTTCAACTTGTTATAGGTCCTATGTGCGTCCGGATCTGGTGTTGTTTTGATTCTTTCCTTGTCATTTCAGAACATCGGCCGCAAGTATGGATAATTGGTCATTCTTTTATTTTCTGGGTAGCTCGTCGGGCTGAGTATCGGCCTTTAGGCCTCAGTCTTGGGGTGTCATCGGCCGTGGTGCACTGGAAAGGTATCAGAGGGCTGAGGTGGGTTCAGCTGTTGCCGTTAATAGTTGAAGTAAGTCGGGAATGCCGCGGTCCAATTGTGCTCGTTATACATGTTGGGGGAAATGATTTGGGGAATGTGAAATTGTCTGAGTTGTTGTCCCTTATCAAGGCTGATTTGGGTCATTTCAAACAGCTTTTTTCTGATTTTGTGATTGTTTGGTCCGAGGTGATTGCACGAACTCATTGGCGAGGAGCTAGAAGTCCTGTGGCCATCGAGCGGTCAAGACGGCTGTTGAATGTTCGTATTTCCAGGTTTGTTCGTTCCATCGGGGGGGGGGTAGCAATTCGTCATTTGATGTTGGAAGGTGACAATGGGGACTTATTGTTATCTGACGGCGTTCATTTAAATGACATTGGGATCGACATCATGCTGTCGGGTCTGCAAGATGGAGTGGAGGCTGGTTTGGCATTGTGTGGTGGGGGTGGTCGGAGTACTGCGTAGGTGTTCGCGGTATCCTCCTTGGCGGAGATAGGCTCTGAAGAGTAAAATCCGGAGAAGAACCTACATGCGCGCCGCTTCACAGTGGGCGGCATCACAGGAGATGTGAATAAAATAAGTGGTTACTTCAGGGCCATGTGATACAAAAATGTTTGGTTGTGTTAAATAAAGCTGTGGCCATTCCCACATTCTCCCAAGAAATAGGTTTCGTTGCTTTATTTGTTTATTAAATTGGGTAATGATGCATCAGCGAAACTTAATATGGGGATAACATTAGTACATGCAGTCTTATATGTGTACACACCTATAACACCGCTACATAATGTACAGAGTATAAAGTGATTTGATGAATTATACTTGCAGCATATGTTGGCAGCAATATATGGCAGCATTATATATATATATATATATATATATATATATATATATATATATATATATATACACAGTACATGGGGGTATTATTCAGCCACTATGTGGTTATGGTGTGGTGCTATTATTCAGTATCAGTATGGGGGTATTATTCAGTCACTATGTGGTTATGGTGTGTTGGTATTATTCAGTAACAGTATGGGGGTATTATTCAGTCACTATGTGGTTATGGTGTGGAGGTGTTATTCAGTAACAGTATGGGGGTATTATTCAGTCACTATGTGGTCATGGTGTGGCGGTATTATTCAGTAACTGTATGGGGGTATTATTCAGTCACTATGTGGTTATGGTGTGGAGGTATTATTCAGTAACAGTATGGTGGTATTATTCAGTCACTATGTGGTTATGGTGTGGTGGTGTTATTCAGTAACAGTATGGGGGTATTATTCAGTCACTATGTGGTCATGGTGTGGCGGTATTATTCAGTAACTGTATGGTGGTATTATTCAGTCACTATGTGGTTATGGTGTGGTGGTATTATACAGTAACAGTATGGTGTTATTATTCAGTCACTATGTGGTTATGGTGTGGTGGTATTATTCAGTAACAGTATGGTGGTATTATTCAGTCACTATGTGGTTATGTTGTGGCAGTATTATTCAGTAACAGTATAGTGGTATTATTCAGTCACTATGTGGTTATGGTGTGGCGGTATTATTCAGTAACTGTATGGGGGTATTATTCAGTCACTATGTGGTTATGGTGTGGAGGTATTATTCAGTAACAGTATGAGGGTATTATTCAGTCACTATGTGGTTATGGTGTGGGGGTATTATTCAGTAACAGTATGGGGGTATTATTCAGTCACTATGTGATTATACTGTGGTGGTATTACTCAGTAACAGTATGGGGGTATTATTCAGTAACAGTATGGGGGTATTATTCAGTAACAGTATGGAGGTATTCAGTAACAGTATGGAGGTATTATTCAGTATCAGTATGGGGGTATTATTCAGTCACTATGTGGTTATGGTGTGGGGGTATAATTCAGTAACAGTATGGGGGTATTATTCAGTCACTATGTGGTTATGTTGTGGTGGTATTATTCAGTAACAGTATGGGGGTTTTATTCAGTCACTATGTGGTTATGGTGTGGTGGTGGCCTAAGACCACCATCCTTCTTCCCTACGAAGAAGAAGCCAGCACCTACCGGAGAAGTAGAGGGGCGAATGTAAACCTTGGCTAGGCATTCCTGGATATACTCTTTCATGGCTTCACGTTCGGGACAAGAGAGATTAAATATCCTACCCTTAGGGAGCTTAGCTCCTGGTACCAAATCGATTGCGCAATCATATTCTCTATGAGGAGGTAACACTTCGGAGGCTTTTTTAGAAAAAACATCAGTGAAGTCCTGAATAAAATCAGGTAGAGTGTTCACCTCCTCAGGGAGAGAAATAAAATTAACAGAAAAACATGACGTCATGCATTCATTACCCCATTTGGTAAGATCCCCAGTATTCCAGTTAAACGTGGGATTATGCATCTGCAACCAGGGAAGGCCTAAAACCAAATCGGACGATAATCCCTGCATCACCAGTGCAGAGCACTGCTCCAAATGCATGGAGCCAACAATGAGTTCAAAAAAAGGGGTATGCTGCGTAAAATAACCATTACCAAGTGGAGTGGAGTCGATACCCACTACCGGGACAGGTTTAGGCAAATCAATCAATGGCATAGCTAGAGACATAGCAAATTCCACAGACATAATATTAGCAGAAGACCCTGAATCCACGAAGGCACTGCCGGTAGCAGACCTACTCTCAAAAGAGACCTGAAAGGGAAGCAAGATCTTAATAGGTTTCATATTTACGGGAAATACCTGTGCACCCAAGTAACCTCCCCGATGGTCACTTAGGAGTGGAAGTTCTTCTGGCTGCTTATTCTTACGCCTAGGACAGTTGTTTGTCATACCCACAGTAGAAGCAGAGACCATTCTTCTTGCCGAGCTCTCTACGTTGTTGGGGAGACACGGAGGCCCCGAGTTGCATTGGTTCATCCAAGTTTTCTGTGGAAGAGCGAAGCAACGGAACCTCGGGTGCCATCATGGGGGAGCCAGAGGAGAAAGCACAAAAGCATTCAAGTCGTTCCCTGAGAAGTCGGTCAAGACGTACCGCTAAAGCCATAACCTGATCTAGAGAGTCTGAAGAGGGATAGCTAACTAACAGGTCTTTCAGGGCATCGACAGACCCAATCTAAACTGGCACCTCAAGGCAGGGTCATTCCACCGAGAAGCTACACACCACTTCCTAAAGTCAGAACAGTACTCCTCAATGGGTATCTTACCCTGACGTAAGGTCACCAGCTGACTCTCGGCAAAGGCACTCTTGTCAGTCTCGTCATATATGAGCCCGAGAGCAGAAAAAAAAAGATCAACAGAGGAAAGTTCAGGGGCGTCAGGAGCCAAGGAGAAGGCCCATTCTTGGGGCCCGTCCTGGAGCCGGGACATAATTATACCCACTCGCTGGCTCTCAGAACCTGAGGAGTGGGGCCTTAGACGGAAATAGAGCCTACAACTCTCCCGAAAGGAGAAAAAAGTCTTCCGATCCCCTGAGAACCGGTCAAGCAACTTGAGGTGGGGTTCAATAGGTGAGGTGGGGGGCACTACCAGGGTAGCATCACGCTGGTTGCCCCTCTGAGCCAGGGCTTGGACCTGTAGGGAGAGGCCCTGCATTTGCTGAGCCAGGGTCTCAAGGGGGTCCATAGTTGTGTCAAGGGACCAGGGTAGAAAAGGTATATGGGCCTGTGATTATGTAATGACGGGGTAGGGAAACAGACAAGTGAGCCCTAATCTACCCGCCACTCAGTATCTGCCTACTTGCACGGCCCGACCTAGGCGACGGCGTACAACTGGGCGACGGTCCCTACGCTCAATATGTGCACGACAGACACACAGACAAGGGTACACAGAAGCTAAGGGAAATGGGGCAGTTGCCCACGCCAACACCGTGAGCAACAGGCGTGGTGAACGAGCTGAGTCAAACCAGGAGTGTACGAGGTACCAAACACAGAGCAGGAGCGTATTCAGTAAAGCCAGGGTCAAAATGAAGCAAGGTCAATAATAATAATAGCAGGAGCAGCAGAGCCAGGAAACAGGAAAGAATCACAGGCAAAGACAAGCAGGAAATGAAGGTATAAATAGATGGAGGGCGAGACCTAGAACCGTCTGGCCAGGCTGTGATAGGTTCTCCCACTCCTGAGCCTACCAGCCCTAGTGGTAGCAGATCGAGTCACTCTATCAGACCTAGGAGCAGGTGCAGACTGATTAACCACGGGTGTCGACACAGAAGCTGTGTCTGGCAGATCCTTTACACCATGTTCCCGTGACCCAATGTGCCATGTCACAGCGTATTCAAATCATGGAAGCGTCCAGTCTACATGACTACCAACCGTCATGGTGTGCAAACCTTAGATAAAAATGTCGACATATAACTAACTAACTAACTCTAAACCTCATAAGGTAATTTTCTTTAGCTATTATACCAGGATGTAGGCGGAGGAGTAGGCTAAGAGAACGGAAAGTGGCCGAGGCGGGAGTTGGGCCAGAGTGAATATGACGCTTGACTGGGGTCTGGGAAGGGGAAGGGGAGAGAGACAGGTGCGAGCAGAAGGGCAACATAAAAAAAAATGATTAAACTGAATCTACTGCTTTAAAACTGTCACTCACCAAGTTGCAGAGCTGGCCGCTGCTTTTGGCCCCTGCATGGGTCCCATTCCTTTCTACAAACCAATTACCGCTGATCATAACCTTGATGAGCGGCGGCTGCCCACTTTATTTTACTATTTGGCCAGGCCCCTGACAGTAGTACCAGTGGTACTACCCTGATGGCAGGCCTGTTTGCAGGGGTACTAGCCAACTACGTCACAGATAACCCAAGTTTCAAGACCATGCAAAGTTATGGATTTTTGGCATCCCATGGGATATGGGAACAATAGGGAATTATATCAGTAAGTATTCTGCCTGTTTCTTAGCTAATACTCCTAAAGCAATTCCTTCTTCGAGCAGATTTTTTAAAGATTCTTTGCATGCGGTGCTTGGTTTCACCACAAGTTTGCGATATGTCAATTCATTGTCTAAAATGGTATGAACATGTCTGGGACATAAACAGGAATCTAGAACAACTCCTGCTCCGTAAGATTTGGAGGACACAGTTGTACGCTGGATATATGGTGAGCACCTCTGTGTTTTTACCTTTAGCCCTTATGTGTATATAGTGAACCTTTTAGATGGTTAATCTTTACCCGCTAAGGTGGAAGGGTTGGTTCCAATGCCTAGTTATGGTGGTGACTGAGGAAATAAAGGTCCTTTTAGACATCCCGATACTGACCATGAAAACCAGCGCCAATCGACGATACAACGTATCACAAGGACCAATCATCGGTAATGTATGGGGGAAAACAATCGTTACTACACCAGACCCCGCACCGATCTGCCAGTCCAGCTGCCTCCGGGCACTGGACAAAAATGCCGGAAGCAGATGGCTCCGATCACTGCATAGCGGCCATTCGGCAGAACTGCAGCTCGGCCTCAATTCTTTGACAGGAGCCGTCTGCTTCCGGCAGTGTTGTCCGGTGCCCGGAGGCAGCTGGAGTGGCGGATCGGTGCGGGGTCCAGGTGTCGGTCACGCACTGATCATATACTGTTGACCTATCCAGTGGATAGGTGATCAGTTGTCAAAACGTGGAAAACCCGTTTTAAAGGGAAGGTGTCACGGAATTTATTTTTTTTTATATATAATATTGCTTTTAGTATGTCATTAAAATAAATTGTATTTATTTGTGTTTTTGTGTTGTACTTTTTTCTTTCTTTTACTTCTCTATAGGGGCTGCCATTTTTTTTTCCATCTCTGTATCTGTCCATTCATTATAGCGTATGCCGTCTGAGTGGGAATGGCGCATGCGCCACTCCCACACAGACCAAAAGGAAGGTCTTTGGTAGAACGACATCCGGCGCCATTTTCATGTGGACCGGAAGCCACGGTCGGACAGTAAGATGACGACTTCCGGTCGCGGCTTCCGGCCATATGTTGAAGGCAGCGCAGACGCAAGGACTAGGAGCGGCAGGGCGGAGGCGGCAGCAGCGGCCGGAGCAGGTAAGTTATGTTTGTGTATGTGATGTGTGTGTATGTTAGTGTTATACTGTCTGCTGAGCACTGTATCTAATCCTCCTACACTGTGCATTCGCTCAGAAAATGGCGGCACACAGTGTAGGAGGTTGGAACATTCAACCCCCTCCTTTCTCCTGGCACTAGCTAGGATAAAGGAGGGTGGATTCTGTGGGGACACTAGAGCGAGTGTGTCTACTACAAATTTGCAGCATAAGGCAATGATGTTGCTTTACCACATGCCAATGCTGCAATTTTGGGAATTGCTCCCTCTAGTGACCAGCACATGGAAATGTTATAAATTAGAATCTAATTTATAATATTTCCTGACTTGTGAAAAAATTAAAATAATTAAAACACTGTGTAATCATTTATATACTAACTGTTTAACTGAAAAAAAAAAAAAAAAAAAATTCTAGCGACACATTCCCTTTAATACTGGCGTTTCATACACCAGTCCTATTAAACAGTTTGCTGGAGTAAGATGCAACACATTTATTAACAGGCGAACGACTCTTAATAAATGTGTTGCATCTTTTAGCTGCAACGCGGCCTGTCATCAGTACTTTCTACATGCTGCGGCCTGCTGTAAGAGCCTGAGGGAATCCGGGAGGGAGAATCGGAGTGGTGAGGTAAGTACATTTTTAAAATGTATTTTATTGTCTGATTGGGGGGGGGCAAACAGTCTGATTGGGGGGGGGGGTATGGGTCTGGCACGGACCTTTGCCTTGTTACGCCCCCCAGAGATAAATCTGGGCCGCACTATACATATAGAGTTCTGCTATAATTTACATCAGTTACTGTTGTAAACATGGCCGGCCTTAGCTATGTTCGACCAGTGCGGTCGCACAGGGCGCGTGCCGCCAAACGGCAAGGGGGGCGCCAGCGGGTGTGTTCATCCCCGCGCCGTTGCAACTACCAGCGGGGATACACACATTAACTGGAGTCGCACCCGGGCACTTCTTCACTTAGTGGCCATCGCTACCGCTGTAGCAGCCATAGCGGTTGCTAGCGGTGACACCGGGCATGAGGGCGGTGGCGCCGCTAGCAGCTGCTGTGGCTGCTATAACGGTAGCGATGGCACTATAGCAGAGCAGGGAGATATCTCCCTGCTCTGCTGTCTACTAGCGCCACTGTAGCTCCCTTCAGCTACAGTGGCGCTAGTAGACAGCAGAGCAGGGAGATACCTCCCTTGCTCTGCTATAGTCCCCCCCCTGTAGATATCAAACCCCCCCCTTCCAGGATAGCGCCACCGTAGCTCCCTGAAGGAGCGGAATCACCGTGTGGCCGGGGATTACGGTCCTAGGGCGCTGCTTGATGCCTCTGTCCATATATTGACAGTGACATCAGGGAAAACTCCTGAAGCGGAATCCCCGGTCACAGCATTGCAGACTCTATGATAGGGGATTCCACTGCAGGAGAAGCCAATGACGTCATGGACACAGATGTCAGGAGCATCTCCTGGAGTGGAATCGACGGTCATAGCGTCTGTAACGCTGTGACCGGGGATTCCGCTTCAGGAGTTTTCCCTGATATGATATATGGACAGAGGCATCAAGCAGCGCTCCAGGACCGGAATCCCAGGCCACACGGGGATTCTGCACCTTCAGGGAGCTACGGTGGCGCTATCTTTACTGGAAGGAGCGGGGGTTGCTATCTACAGGGGGGCTGTGGGCTGTGTGGCACTACCTACAAAGGACAACTGTGCAGGAGCACACAAAATACCCAGCTTTCCTGGGTATCAAAAAAAAAAAGTGTGGAAATAAACTAAGATATAACTTTTATTTAATCTAGCTAAAAGGATTAATCCTTTACTCAGACTAAATAAAATGTATAACTTAGTTTATTTCCAGACATTTATTTGATAGCTGGGAAAGCTGGGTATTCTGTGAGCTCCTGCACAGTTGTCCTTTTTTGAATGTCTATTGCCCGCCAGCTATCGGTCATTTCGTAGTCCTTGCACTACCTACAAGGGAGCTGTGGGCTGTGTGGCACTACCAACCAGGGGGCTGTGGGCTGTGTGGCACTACCAACCAGTGGGCTGTGTGGCACTACCTACCAGGGGGCTGTGGGCTGTGTGGCACTACCAACCAGGGGGCTGTGGACTGTGTGGCACTACCAACCAGTGGGCTGTGTGGCACTACCTACTAGGGGGCTTTGTGGCACTACCTACCAGGGGGCTGTGGGCTGTGTGGCTCTACCAAATAGGGGGCTGTGGGCTGTGTGGCTCTACCAACCAGGGGGCTGTCGGCTGTGCGGCACTACCAACCAGTGGGCTGTGTGGCACTACCAACCAGGGAGCTGTGGGCTGTGTGGCACTACCAACCAGGGGGCTGTGGGGCACTACCAACCAGGGGGCTGTGGGCACTACCAACCAGGGGGCTGTGTGGCACTCCGTACCAGGGGGCTCTGGGTTGTGTGGCACTCCCTACCAGGTGTCTTTGCGACACTTCCTACCAGGGGGCTGTGCGACACTCCCTACAGGGGGCTGTGCGGCACTCCCTACAGGGTGCTGTGTGGCCCTCCCTACAGGGGGCTGTGTGCCACACTCAACAGGGGGCTGTGTGACGCTATCTACAAGGGGGCTTTGTGGCGCTACCTACAAGGGGGCTGTGTGGCGCTACCTACAAGGGGCTGTGTGCCGCTACCTACAAGGGGGCTGTCTGGCACTACCCACAAGGGGCTGTGTGGTGCTACCTACAAGGGGTTGTGTGGCGCTACCTACAAGGGGCTGTGTGGCGCTACCTACAGGGGGAATCTGTGAGTGGGGGTCTGATGGTCATTTTACTGAGTGGTGGGCTGATGGTCATTTTACTGTGAGTGGGGGGTTGATGGTCATTTTTCTGTGAGTGAGGGGCTGATGGTCTTCAAGTGGTTTCCACCTCTGACCTCCAATTGAAATTAATAGGAGGCAGAAGATACCTGCGGCGCTCGTTTGGAGCTTTTTTCCCTGCGTCTTTTGCATTCGCTTCAACAGCTTAAGAAAAAACACAAAAAAAAGGTCACACAACGCTGACAGTTGCTGAAGGAATTTTGAGGCAGATTTTTTTTGCCTAACAAAAAACGTGTGTGAACATGCCCTACGAGTGGAGTGCTTGTTCTTAGCCGTTTTCTGTCTTTCTCAAAACAATTTTTGGTAGGGGGGCCTGAGGAAATATTGTTTTTCCAGTGCTGCCTCGAGTCCGAAAAGGTTGGGAAACTCTGTAATAGGGTCCCGTCATGGAGTAGCTCAGTTCTTCATGGGAACAGGGCCTAGGTGAGTACAATTTATGTTTTTGTTTGGGGGCACTGTCTACAAGTGGCAGGTGCGGGGACTGTATGGCACGATCTACAAGGGGGAGGTGGGGGACTGTATGGCACTGTCTACAAGGGGGAGGTGTGGGGGCTGTATGGCACGATCTACAAAAAGGAGGTGGGGGATTATGGCACTGTCTACAGGGAGGCTATATGGCAAAATCTACAGGGGGGCATTATACTGTGTGGGGGCCACTAAGCGGATATTATACTGTGTAGGGTTACTACAGCGGGTATAATACTGTGGGCACAATTAGAGGACAAAATACTGTGTCCTTAAAGGGAGTGTAATATATTATTAAATATTATTATTATACTGTATGGGGGCACTAAAGGGGCATTATAATTGTTTTATGGGGCATTTTTTTTTAATGATGGGGTGGGGCGCCGAAAGATCATTTCGCACAGGGCGCCATCTATCCTAGGGCCGGCCCTGGTTGTAAATGATAGTAAAATTGTTGCCCATTTCTGCTAAGCCCTGCCCATTTTTTGCCCCCAAAAATTTTGACATTTGCGCATTTTGTGAATTTTCTACGCTAGTAAACTGTTTTAGAAAGGTTAATATATTCCCCCCAAAGGCTACAGACCGTAATACAATATCTTAATGTAAGGATGTGTGCAGCAACGCTTGTTGTCTCCATTCTATGTCAGTGTGGGAAGTAGAAGTCCGGCCTTATGATTTTGTGATATGTGATAGACCCAAAATCCCAAGCACCAAACCAAAGAAAGCACAGGCCGGACGGACCCTGCCACAGTGGAGGGTAGGCCAGACATGACGGGGATAGGAGGGAGGATCGTGTCACAGCCAAAGGGGAGGGTTAGTGGAGGGGGTGGGTCTAGGAGAGGGAGGGGATCCGGTGAGGGTTAGCCAGAAGTGCGCTGACTTCCCGGTCTTTTGGTCGGGAGCAGCGCACGGAGTAAGACATCCATCCACGCAGCTCCCATCCGGCGGCCATCTTACCTCATGTCAGCGCAGCAGTTCATTGAGCATATGCGGGCGGCGGCTGCTGCATTCGGCCCCGCCTGGTTGGAGGAACAAGCTGCAGCGGTGGCCAACGGTACCTTCGGCTGTCTCTCCCCCACGCCGGGCCCGGCGCTCGCATCCTCCAAAAAAGCCCCGACGTGGCTCCTCGGACTCGGCGCCACAGAGGGAGCTTTGTGAGGGACCCTCCGGCTCGGGCGTCTGGCAGCACTGATACTGCAGCCGGTGCCAGGGTCGGGAGGAATCCCGCTTCGCGGCGGAGTCCAGCGGAGGTGGGGGGGTGCGGTCGACTGCCAGAGAGAGAGCTTGGGAGCCTGCCCCTCCCCCACCTCGGTTCCGGCCGTTGATCACGCCTGTGCCAGATCTGCCAAAGACCTTGAGGATGGGGAGCTTCGTGGACAGGACGGTCCAGCTGATGGGTCCACAGCGCCAGTGCAGCTTTGTGAGTCGTTTTCACCGTCTTTACCTTTTTCTGCTATACTTATGTCTCCTGTTTCGTGGGAGGGTTCCGTGGTTGAGGAGCGGGTATGTGATGTGGGGTCTGGGTTTGTGAATGTTGGGGGTGGGGGGGGATAGTCTGCGAGAGTTGGTCGGTTGCGTCAAGGAATTGTTAGGCGGTCTCCTGTGGCGGCGTGGGTGGGGGCTGGTGGGGTAGGGTTTAATGCCCCGGCTGCAGTCGCTGTGAGTGTAGGAGCAAATACGGAATCGGTGGCGGTGTCTGTTCAGACCGACTCGGCGGCGGCGGTTTATGGTGTTCGGTTGGACGATAAAGGCAGGGGGAGGTTTATGTGTGTTTTGAAGGACCTTTGGGGGCACACTTGAAGCAGGAAGTTCGGGAAAAAATTTGGAAGGACGAGTACGTGGAGAATTTTTCATTGTTGCCCCTGGAAAAATTTAATCTGGAGAAGGGGAAGCGAGATGAGAGTAAGAAGGAGGAGGAGGAAAAGCATCATTACCGCCTTATCCCTAAGACATTTGTTAACTGGTTGCAAGCGTTCGCCATTTTGGCCAGTGTTATTGGTGAAAAGGCTCCGGAACATTGCTCCCCCCTGTTTTGCTATATGGATGCCATCGGGGAAGCCCATAGGGTATATGGGGGGATATCTTGGCTACGTTATGACGAGCAGTTTAGACAACGGAAGGCGGTTCGGCCCAATATTAGGTAGGACCACAAGGATATTGCCTTCAGGTTAAGGGTAACGGCTCCAGTTCGACCGGGCCAGTCCTTTCCCGGGAGCGGGGGGGCAGCAGGCCAATCTGGTCAATCGAGCTCAGGGGCAACGCAAAGCTCGGGCTGTGCTGGCAATACAATGAGGGGCAGTGTAAATTCGGTGCAGGTTGCAAGTTCAAGCACCTTTGTTCTCAATGCAATGGGGCGTTCCACGGGGCATCTAAATGCTTGTGCAAGGGAAAACGAGGTGGGGGAGGGGGTTTTAACGCCAGTCATGGGGGTGACGCCAGTGAAGCTGGAAAGGATGGTCAGGTTTCTAAATAGTTATCCGGACAGGGCCAGCGCGCAGTTGTTGTTTGATGGTTTTAATGTGGGTTTTTGTATCCCCTCCCCTCCTCACAGTGTCCCCTTTTCCATAAAAAAATCTGAAGTCAGCTTACCAGGATCCTGACGTGGTTATGGAGAAATTGGCAAAAGAGGTGGATTTGGGGCGCATGGCGGGGCCCTTTAGTTCTCTCCCCATCCCGGGTTTGGTCGTCTCCCCGCTGGCGGTTGTTCCAAAGAAGGAGGCGAACAAATAGCGTTTGATTCACCAATTGTCTTATCCAAGGGCTTGTCGGTTAATGACGGGATAGATCGGGATCTTTGCTCGGTCGTGTATACGTCATTCGACGCGGCGGTGCAGTGGGTGCGTTTCCATAGTAGGGGGGCGTTAATGGCCAAGACGGATGTCAAGGCGGCTTTTCGGCTGTTGCCGGTGCATGCGGATAGTCAGCGTTTACTGAGGTGTTTTTGGGGGGGCGGTTTTTATGTGGATCGGTGTCTCCCCATGGGTTGTTCCATTTCTTGTGCGTACTTTGAGGCGTTTAGCTCATTTTTGGAATGGGTGGTCAAATCTGTGGCGGGGGTGAATTAGATCATTCATTATTTAGACGATTTCTTGTGCGCAACGATCTTGGGGCCCGCCTGTTCCGTAATTTGGTTCGGGACATAAAACACGATCTGTTGCACCTGTGGTCGTTGTACCCGAACTTGATCACGGTGTGGTCGGATATTGTGCCTAGAAAATCCTGGCATTTGGCACGGTCGGTGGAGCGGATCAACAAAGCCAGGATAAAAGTTAACAGGGCGGTGTCTGCAGTGGCGGATCATCATTAGGGCGGTTCGGGCGGCCGCCCGGGGCCCAAGTCTCCCAGGGGGCCCATAGCCAACCGAACCCCCTCATGCCCAGTGGCGTCGCTAGCCCTGGAGGGAGCCCCGATTGCTGGACTGCACCTGTCATCAGACGAACGGAGCTTCGCTTCTACTTAGCAGCCGTGGTCTGTGCTGCAATCTCTCCCTGTGCTGCTTTAGAAGTTCCCCCTCCAGCCCCCCTTCCCTGCTCTAAACATCTCTCCTCCTGCTGCTAGCTGTCGGGACATGGGGGAGGGGAGATTGTCGGCGGGGTCTGTGTCGGGCTGTGAGCAGGAGAAGAGCTGCAGTGAAGACTCACAAGTATCCTACATAAAAGGTAAGTGCATGTGTGTTTACAATGTGTACTTTATATGTGTATAATGTGCATACTCGTGTGTGTTTACAATGTGTACTTTATATGTGTATAATGTGCATACTCGTGTATGTTTACAATGTGTACTTTATATGTGTATAATGTGCATACTCGTTTGTGTTTACAGTGTGTACTTTATATGTGTATAATGTGCGTACTCGTGTGTACTTTATATGTGTAGAATGTACATACTCGTGTGTACTTTATATGTGTATAATGTGCATACTCATGTGTACTTTATATGTGTATAATGTGCATACTCGTGTGTACGTGCGCGTGTGTATGTATATAAAAAGCACCATTTCCTGCATTTTTGCTGCAGAAAATGTTGCGTATTTTGCTGCGTTTTTCTCAATGTTGGGAGATGGTGATGCAGCATTTCAGTCACTATCCGCAGCAGGAATTTACATGCTGCAGTACGCGAAATACGCACCGCAGGACAAAATGTCTGGTCGGAAATTTTACGCAGCTTCTGGATGAGATTTTGTAAATCTCACTCACTTTGCTGCTACCGTATTCTGCGTATTTTCCGGGCAGAAAATACGCAGCAATTCCGATAGGTGTGGACAAGCCCTAATACAGTAGCAGCAGAGTAGATTAGATGTGAACAATTCTCATCACACGCTGCGTAAATGATAAGTGGGGAAAAAAAAAGCTCAGAAATTGACCTGCGGTGCGTTTTTTTAATTCCGTAGCATGTCAATTGTATTTGCGTAAACGCTGCTCATTTTTTTCGGGTTTTCCACATTTAATTCAATGGGGAGGTAAAACCTGCAACAGATAACAGATGTTATGTAAAAACGCAATTTAGAAAAAATAAAAATCTTATACTTGCCCAAAATTCTGTTTCTTCGTCCGGGCCGGCCTCCTGGGATGATGTTTCACCCCTTGTGACCGCTACAGCCAATCACAGACTGCAGCAGTCATATTGGATAAAATGTCATCCCAGGGCTGCAGTGTAGCGACGCTATGTAGCACTATATACAAGGGGGGGCGGAGAGCGCTGTGTGGCACTATATATAAGGGGGAGTGCTGTGTGATGCTATCTATAGGGGGTTGTGTGATGCTATCTATAGGGGGCTGTGTGACGCTCTATACAGGGGGTTGTGTGTGTGTGGTTCTATCTACAGGGGGGGTGTGTGTGTGGCTGTATCTACAGGGGGGTGTGTGTGGCTCTATCTACAGGGGTGTGTGTGTGTGTGTGTGTGTGGCTCTACAGGGGTGTGTGTGTGTGTGTGTGTGTGTGTGTGTGTGGCTCTATCTACAGGGGGGAGTGTGTGTGGCTCTAGCTACAGGGGGTGTGTGTGTAGTGCTATCTACATGGGGGGTTGGGGCTGTGTCCCTGCACAGTGTGATACTGTCAGTATGTAGGGACACAGGGGAATCGTAACACCCATTTGTTAATGCTTGTGCAAAAAGGTAGTGTTAGAAATAGTCACGGCGCGGCAGGGTGGCGGTGGAGAAGGGGGGTCCAAGTTTGGATAACAGCCCAGGGCCCATGGTCTTCTTAATCCGCCACTGGGTGTCTGCATTTGTTGCGCGGAATGGTGGCATATGTGTTCGGCACTGGGACTTGGAAGCTGGAGTTGGAGCGTATTGGAGTGCAGATGGTGTCACCTGAATAATGTGGGAACGGATTTGTGGTGCTTGGGCTTGCAGGATGGCATTGAGAGGGCTATTTTGTTGTGGCGGGACTCTCAGGCTTGAGGGGGTCAAGGCCTGTTCGCTGTGGCTGGGGAGTCCTTGGAGTTAGACAAATAATTATGGGGGGGGCTGCATCGTGGGTATGGATCCCCCCGGGTTTTAAAGATGAAAGGACACTGTCTGGCTGTTGGATAGTGTGGTTTCCTTAGGGTGTTATCCCTTGGGAGAGGTGGCAGTTACCTTACGGCATCTGCCAGGAATATTGGTGCCTCTGAGCCGGGTTTTTACGGCTGGGGGTAAAATGGTGGGGCAGATAGCCGGTAAAATAAAAAGTTAATGATAGCTCCAAGGACTTCTCCTAGTCTATGTGTTAATGTTTGTTTGTCAGTGGTGTCTGACGTGTTTGGGTTATAATTTATGGTTCGTGCATTATTGATTTGTTATTGTTTTTGTTAATAAATATTATGGATATTATTTATTTATGGTTAATTGAGTTAACTAACTTTTATATTTATTTCTTAATAAAATGGCTGTTGTGGCCACTTTATCCAAACCCTCGGTGTCGAGTCTTCTTGAGAGAAAGGTGTGGGTTATGAATGGGGAACAGATATATAGGTAAGTGTAATTTGCATACACATACATCACTCGACTTACCCCAAGCCATGTAAAATAAAGACACAAAACATTATAATTGGGTGTTAAATGGTCAAAACTTTTATTATATTATATGACCAAACCCAAAATGGCAAACCTCCGACTCACGAAGAGTCACCCTCCAGCACGCAGGAAAGGAAAAACCCCCTGTGGGGGAAACCTCTAGGGAAACCATGGCTGGAGGATTGCCCTTCCTCTGGGCTTAGAAGGTGCCAAAATAGAATTTGTAACAGAATTTGTACATTTTCTCAGATTTTCAAGGAAAGACATTACAATGAACGAACGACATAAAAAACATAAATCGGCTGATCTGGTTGGCTAGGCGGATGTCTCTCTTCCTGGGCACCCATTGAAATGAATGGGCGATGCTCGGTTGAGACGGGTCCTCTAGAGGGGTCCTCCAGATGCCTCCTTGTAGCACCTGTCTCCGCTCTGGCTAATAGGGGGGGATCTCCTGCTGGAACCCCCCCTCTACTACAGACAACCCGTATGAAGAGGATCGCATCACTGTGATGAAGAAGTGGTCTGGGGTGAAGGGTTTCCCTGCTAGAACCTACAAATTACATCAGGTCGGAATTGGTGGGGAAGTCAAGCTCAAGGTCCTCAGTCCCATCCAATATGGCGCTAAATGTGGCAGTAAAACCTTCTAATATGGAATCTTCTTTATGTCATAAACATTTGTATTTATGACATCAGCGCATTCATCATCATTACTACAGGAGTTTCTCACCATTGCCGCCTCGTTCATTGTGACTTCACCCACAGTGGTCAGAAGTGTTAACCCTTTAATGACTGGCAGTGTATTTACCACAGAGGCCATAAAGCTGAACAGAACATATCAGTGACCATAAAGGAAAAGGGATAATGCAGGGAACATCTCCGCACAAGAACTATCCATGACAAAGGGTTGTCCAGGATAAGATAACTTGTCTGCTTTCTCCAAAAACCAGCACCACACCTGTCCATAGGTTGTGTGTGGTATTACAGCTCATTACCATTCACTTCAATGGAGCTAACCTGAAATACCAAATACAACCTGTGGATAGGTGTGGTGCTGTTTTCGGAAGAAAGCAGCCAGGTTTTTCTAATCCTGCACAGCCCCTGTTAGAAATAGTTAAAAAAAAGGGGTAGAAAAGAAATTAAAAAAAGGTAAAAAGAGGAACTCTGAGGTAAAATAAATCCAACTAGACTGAAAGGAGTCTGCTGGAGGTGCCAAATGGAAAGACATATTTCTGCCATGGGGACCAGATTAGTTGAAAAACTATGCAGTTCATCTTCGAATGCAGCGTCACAAAAACAAATTATTTTGTAAAAACATTAAAAAGTATTTTTATTGTGCAAAACGAGAAAAACTTTTACATACATGTTGGTTCAGGAGTCCTGGTGGTCCTCCATGGGCTTTACCCATGGAGTGTTTGGAGACATGTTGGAGCTGTGGGGGAATGGTAGGTACACTTACTGACATCTGATGGTATTGTAGGCACATCGCTCCATTTTGGTTGGCAATAAATGCTGTCTTCGAAAATGTCCTCTCCGCTCCATTCTCTCCAGATCTATTTCTTTCCAGAAGAAGGTTCTCCTCCATTTATTCAGACTAGGTTGTGCCTAGACATTGGAAGTCTACAATTCCCCGGTACAAATCTAAATGTTTGGCCACATTCACTGATATTCAGAATCCAGCAACTCTGCCGATTGTTGAAGTAATCTCAGGCATTTTCTGAGTAGTTGACCGCTAACCCCCTCCACTCTGCTACCTCGCTGTAGTGCCCGACCATTCAAATTGTTTTCTTCTCTCTCTGTAATTGTCGTCTGTCTATTGCTTGTTGTTTTAACCTTTCTCATTGATAAAAGTACAGATTTGGTAAAGACGACGCTTACATTGTTTCCTAATTGTCTTTTGGTGAGCTGCATTTTTTTACATTTTGTACTGCTTTATGGTTTTAATAAAGATTGAGCAGAGTTACTGCAGTTAAGCGGTGATAAATATTCTTCTAAGTTGTCACGGCGCAGGATGTGGACCCACAGGGCCGTACCGCGTAGCGGGGTAGCAGCTGGCCAACAAGGTACAAAACCATGTCTATAGTTCTGAACGGGTACCTGAGGCAATGTAGACAGTGGCAGGGACACGACTTGACTTTCACAGCAGGTGACGTCGCGGATGCAGCGGGAAGACATGACTTGACTTTCTCAGCAGGTAACGATAGCACGGGATACAGGGTACAGGCAGCAGGAACGGGTAACACTGTGAACTGGAAAACACTGGGAGACCTTTAGCAAGACAAACTAGGATATACAACAACGCTCAGGCAAGGAACCAGTGGGCAGGGCCCCTTATTATAGTCCAGCAGCCATTTGGGCTGATAATTGATGTAAGGCAGCTGGACGCGTATTGGCCCTTTAAGGCCGTGCACGCGCCCTGCGGTACACAGTCTGAGGACCCGGAAGAGAGTGCCGGCGTCTCACTGAAGGGAGTACACGCCGAGAAGAGAGGCGTCCTTGGCCGGGATCGTCAAGGGGTAAGTCAGAACGACGACCCCCGGCCATGGACGTAACATACGTCCTGCTCCTGAGGTGACCTCAGGGAGGACAGAAACCTCCCATGGAACCGAATAGACTGGGGTGGTGGACATTGTTAGGTAAAGGTTAAGTTATAGACTTACCATCAGGGGTGCTCAGGGATATGCCCAGGGGTGAACCTAGCCTCTCTGCTGCCTGAGTCGAACTATAAAAAGACGCCCCCAATCTATCAGAGTTTTTCTCATTACTAGCTTTACACAACAAACACGCAATATATAAATTTTTTAAATATGAAAAAATTTGTTGTTTTTTGTTAAAGTGCTGTTTGAAGTATAGAAAATATTTAAAGAATTCTTCTTACTGTATTACTTTAGTATCATATATCAACAACGCAGCATTATCACTGAAAATGGTTTAACACATCTTCTTGCCAGGTGAAACTTCAAGGCCTGTTTTGAAGCGGCAGCCTGGGCTGGTTTCTTTTCTCTACCTGCTGTATTGTAGTGGTCTGCCTGTGCTGGCTCGATGCCAGTGGTGGATTAATATGATCTTAGGCCCTGGGCTGTGCATAAGTTATCTGCCCACACCCTACACTTAAGTCTCACCTACATGTCAAAGTACATCACATGCCACTCTGCAGACTGTCTCTTAGCCTGATCATCTGCTGCCGCACTCACACTTCCCCACAGCCCCCACCACAGTAATGTACATAGATTGTAAGACCAACATTACAAATAATACCGCCATACTGCTACTGAATAATACCTCCATACTCTTACTGAATAATACCCCCATACTGATACTGAATAATACCTCCACACTGTTACTGAATAATGCCTCCATACTGTTACTGAATAATACCCCCATACTAATACTGAATAATACCCCATACTGTTACTGAATAATACCTTTATACTGTTAGTGAATAATACCTCCATACTGTTACTGAATAATACCCCCATACTGTTACTGAATAATGACTCCATACTGTTACTGAATAATACCTCCATACTGTTACTGAATACCCCCATACTGTTACTGAATAATACCTCCATACTGTTACTGAATAATACCTCCATACTGTTACTGAATAATACCTTTATACTGTTACTAAATAATACCTCCATACTGTTACTGAAAAATACCTCCATACTGTTACTGAATAATACCTTTATACTGTTACTGAATAATACCCCCATACAGTTACTGAATAATACCTCGATACTGTTACTGAATAATACCTTTATACTGTTACTGAATAATATCTCCATACTGTTACTGAATAATACCTCGATACTGTTACTGAATAATACCTCCATACTGTTAGTGAATAATACCTTTATACTGTTACTGAATAATACCCCCATACTGTTACTGAATAATGACTCCATACTGTTACTGAATAATACCTCCATACTGTTAGTGAATAATACCTTTATACTATTACTGAATAATACCTCCATACTGTTACTGAATAATACCTCCATACTTTTACTGAATAATACCTTTATACTATTACTGAATAATACCTCCATACTGTTACTGAATAATAACTCCATACTGTTACTGAAAAAAACTACCAAACCATGATCACATATTACTACAACATAGTGTCAGAAAAAACCCACCATACTGTTAGTGAATAAAACACACTATATATAGACCAATATTGCAACCATACAGTGACCTTATAGAGGTAGATGCCAGTTATACACAAGATATCTGCAGACCATATAAGTGATTACAGTATACTTATATCGAGTGACTCACAGGTGACGTCTTCTCAGATTGAAGTCGCTCACTTTCACCTTTTCTTCTTTATCCAGCCAAGACCGCAATGACAACTTCTCTCGGACATGATTTCCTAAGCCCTGCAGAATATGACAGATATCTTTGACTCCTTGCTTTTCTAGCGCACTCCCTAACTATTCCCTACCTCTACACAAACTCCCTATACATACTATACTAGGTGCCCCACACAGTAATAGTACACACACCCTTTTGTTCCCCCAAAGGCCCCACACAGTAAGTGCTACTTTTGTTCCCCTACACAGTGTTAGTGTCCCCTTTATAACTTACTCAGTGATAGAGCCACTTTTAGGGCCCTCACCCAGTAATAGAATTCCCACTCAGTACTAATACCCCTTTATGTCCCCACAGAAATAATATCTCCACTCAGTAGTAATGCGGCCTTTTATGCCCCCATTCAGTACTAATGCCACTTTTTCTGCCACACTCAAATGCCTGCTTTATGCCCCCACAATAAGGATGCCCCCTTTTGTATGCCACTTTTTTATGCCCCCTTTTTATTACCTAATAGACTTATGAATTTTAACTGAGTTCCGTTGCCCGGCGTGGATGGCATGATGCAGTGATGTCATCGTGCCGGGCAGTTGACGTCATCAGCATGCTCCCGATCTCTTGTAGGCCTCAGGTCTAAACCAGGCTGTGGCCTACAAGAGCAAACGGCGGAGCAGGGAGCCAATGGCCAGGGGTTGGCTGGCAAATTTTAGTCTGCGGGGCAAGCACACAGCACTGGCCCAAGAGTAGCGGCCAATTCTGGGGGCACTGGGCAATTGTCGAGTTTGCCCCCCTAACACCGCTGCGGAAGAACTCTGCTACCTGTCAATGGAAAAATCATCCGCCAGGAGGAAAAATGTTTCTTGATGGCGGAGTACTAGAAAGCCTGACCAGGGAATTAGACTTTCTTGTACTGCACCATGGGGAAACATTTTTCCCTCTGGCGGATGACTTTTCAGTTGACAGGAAGCAGTTACATGAAGGGGAATTATTTTTCCTTGACCTCTAGTTTCAATTGTGCCAAATTTAAGTTTTTAAAATTTTTATACTGCTTTTTTTTGGTAGGTTCCGCTGGAGCGTTTGGACTACGTCGTAGATTCATTGGACTACTTCGATGATCTACTTTAAAAAATAAAATAAAATGGTGAAAGAGGGTTGCATGGGGGAGTTTAGATTTCAATAAAAAAGTTTTTCTTATGTCTGTTTTTTTTAATACTTTATTATGGACTTAGTAATGGCTGCTGTCTGATTGAGAGCGTCCATTACTAAGAAGGGGCTTAGTTTTAGCCAGTAAAAAGGCTATGACTAACCCCTATTATTACCCCGGTTCTCACTGTCGCGAAGGGAGTATGATCCAGTACCCGACCATCTAAAGCGACGGTAAGGCAGCAGGGTGGCCAAGGGCTGGTTTTACCAGGCTGGGAAGGGATAGAAAACGTGGCCCTTCCCACGCTGGTGATGCTAGGCTGCAGCTGCTTTATTGTATCTGGCTGGTTATGAAAAATAGCGGGAACGTTGGGTCTTTTAAAAAAAAAAAAATAATAGAAAAAATATTACGTGAGATCCCCTCCATTTTTCATAACCAGCCAGATACAATAAAGCAGCAGCAGCCTAGCATTACCAGGGTGGGAAGGGCCATGGTTTTTGGCCATTCCCAGCCTGATAATACCAGCCTGCGGCCACCCCAGTACCCGCCCTTCTCTTCAGACGGTCGGGTGCTGGATCGTACCCAGCTCTTCCCGATACTCCTGGTGGCGGTGGGTACCGGGGTAATAATAGGGGTTAGTGATAGCCTTATTACTGGCTAACACTAAGCCCCTTCTTAGTAATGGAGGCTCTCAATCAGACAGCAGCCATTACTAAGGCGGTAATGAAGTATTAAAAAACAGAGACATAAAGAAATTTATTTTATTGAAATTACAACTCTTCCACACAATCCACTTTAACCATTTTATTAACCCCTTAAGGATGCAGGCATGTTTTGGCCTTAAGGCTCAGAGCCCATTTTTCAAATCTGACATATTTCACTTTATGTGGTAATAACGTCGGAATGCTTAAACCTAAACGCGCGATTCTGAGATTATTTTCTCGTGACACATTGGGCTTCATGTTCGTGGTAAAATTTAGTCGATATATTCAGTGTTTATTGGTGAAAAATTGCAAAATTTAGAGAAAACTTTAAAAAAAATAGCATTTTTCAGAATTTAAATGCATCTGCTTGTAAAACAGACGGTTATACCACCCAAAATAGTTACTAGTTCACATTTCCCATAAGTCTACTTTAGATTGGCATCGTTTTTTGAGCATTCTTTTATTTTTCTTGGACGTTACAAGGCTTAGAACATAAACAGCAATTTCTCATATTTTTAAGAAAATTTCAAAAGCCTTTTTTAAGGTACCTGTTCAGTTCTGAAGTGGCTTTGAGGGGCCCATGTATTAGAAACCCTGATAAAACACCCCATTTTAAAAACTAGACCCCTCAAAGTATTCAAAACAGCATTTAGAAAGTTTTTTAACCCTTCAGGCATTTCACAAGAATTAAAGCAAAGTGGAGGTGACATTTGCAAATTTTATTTTTCTTGCTGAATTTAAATTTTATTACATTTTTCTTCTGTAACACAGAAGGTTTTACCAGAGAAACACTACTAAATATGTATTGTCCAGATTCTGCAGTTTTTAGAAATGTCCCACATGTGGCTCTAGTGTGCTCGTGCACTAAAACACAAGCCCCAGAAGCAAAGAAGGACCTAGTGCATTTTGAGCCCTCTTTTTTATTAGAATATATTTTAGGCAGCATGCCAGGTTTGAAGAGGTGTTGAGGTGCCAAAACAGTAGGAATCCCCCAATAGTGACCCCATTTTGGAAACTGCGCCCCTCAAGGAATTAATTTATGGTTGTTGTTACCATTTTGACCGCACAGTTTTTTCACAGCACCTATTTGAATTGGACTGTGAAATTAAAAAAATGACATTTTTTCCAATAAGATGTCATTTGTGATCACAATTTCTTAGTTTCACAGGGAACAAAATACCTCATTTTGTTGCTCTATTTGTCCTTAGTGCGGCAATACCCCATTTGTGGTGATAAACTGATGTTTGGGCCCATGGGAGCGCTCAGAAGGAAAAGAGCGCCATGTGTTTGTTGGAGTCCAGATTTTGCTGGATTGGTTTTCGGGGGCCATGTCGCATTTGCAGAGCCTCAGAGGTATCAAAGCAATGGAAACCCACCAGAAGTGAACCCATTTTGGAAACTACACCCCTCAAGGAATTCAAATATGGTTGTTGTTACAATTTTGACCGCACAGTTTTTTCACAGCACCTATTTGAATTGGGCTGTGAAATGAAAAAAATGAAATTTTTTCCAATAAGATGTCATTTTTTTATCAAAATTTCTTACTTTCACAGGGAACAAAATACCCCATTTTGTTGCCCAATTTCTCCTGAGTGCAGCAATACCCCATTTGTGGCGATAAACTGCCGTTTGGGCCCATGGGAGGCCTCAGAAGGGAAGGAGCGCTGTGTGTTCTTTGGAGTGCAGATTTTGCTTGTTTGGTTTTCGGGTGCCATGTCGCATTTGCAGAGCCCCAGAGGTATCAAAGCAATGGAAAATAACCAGAAGTGACCCAATTTTGGAAACTACACCCCTCAAGGAATTCAAATATGGTTGTTGTTACAATTTTGACCCCATAGTTTTTTCACAAAACTTATTTGAATTGGGCTGTGAAATGAATAAAAAATGAAATTTTTTCCAATAAGATGTAATTTTTTTATCAAAATTTCTTACTTTCCCAGGGAACAAAATACCCCATTTTGTTGCCCAATTTCTCCTGAGTGCAGCAATACCCCATTTGTGGCGATAAACTGCCGTTTGGGCCCATGGGAGGCCTCAGAAGGGAAGGAGCGCTGTGTGTTCTATGGAGTGCAGATTTTGCTTGTTTGGTTTTCGGGTGCCATGTCGCATTTGCAGAGCCCCAGAGGTATCAAAGCAATGGAAAACCACCAGAAGTGACCCAATTTTGGAAACTACACCCCTCAAGGAATTCATTTATGGATGTTGTGACCATTTTGACCCCATAGTTTTTTCACAGAACTTATTTGAATTGGGCTGGGAATTAAAACAAAATAATTTTTTTCCAATAATATGTAGTTTTGGCTGAAAATTTCTAATTTTCACAAGAAATAAAATACCCCATTCTGTTGCACAATTTGTCCAGAGTGCAGGAATGCCCCATTTGTGGTGATAAACTGCCGTTTCGGCCCATGGGAGGGCTCAGAAGGAAAGGACCACCATTTGGCCTACTTGGGATTTTCTGGTGCGAAGTCATGTATGCAGAAGCCCCTGAGGTACCAGTACAGTTGAAACCCGCAAGAAGTGACCCCGTTTTAAAAACTACACCCTTATGGCATTCATCTAGAGTTATAGTGAGCATTTTTACCGGAGACTTACACCCCATAAACTGTAATGTGGGTTCTTACGGGTATGGCAATACCCTCAATGTGGCTGTTATCAGCTGCCTGGGCACACAGCAGGGCTCAGAAGGGAAAGATGAGGGGGATAAGCTGTGCGGAGTGCATCAGGGTAAGTAAAATTGGGGTAAATTATAAACCAAGGGATGTATGATAAATTTTAAAACAATCTTTCATACAGAGCTCTGGTTTTTCGGGACACGCGTCACATTGATATATTGTGTCCTCCCTTATCCCCCTCTTATAGCAGACTTTGCACCTCTTTTGACTTTTTCTCTTCTTGCCAGTTTGGGGAACTTCTCCTGGAAAGTGTTGTCCTGGTACGATGTGTGTGGCCCCGCTTCCAGAAGTACTGGGTGCCCCCCCCCCTTCCTGGTCCCTAAAGATTAGGTTCTTGATAACCACCTCTTGATATTCCAGGAAAGATCCCCTCTGGCCTGTACATCGACAGAGCACGTACACATTGTACAATGCCATCTGTATGATGTGCACGGCCAGCTTCTTATACCACACCGCATGGCGCAGTAGGGCTTCAGGGCTTGATCTGACAAGTCCACCCCTCCCATGTACCTCTTTTAGTCCAGGATGCAGACTGGTTTGGGGGTCTCTGTACTGGTACCTCCTACTGGTACATGGGTACTGGTGTGGCATCTCTCTTGTCTTGTACTTGACACACAATATGTTGCTGCTGGATTGTGCCCTGCTCTCACCCCTTCTTGTTTGCCCAAGCAGAGTCTTAGGGAGGCCTCTCAGATTTCTTCTAGTGGTGCCGCATGCCGCAGGACTTCTGGAAGCGAGGCAGTTGAAGAGTGGGATGCTGGTATAAAAATTATCCAGGTAGAGTTGGTAACCCTGGTCCAGCAGTGGGTGCACCAAATCCCACACAATTTTTGTATTAACTCCAAGTAAGGGGGGGGGGGGCATTCTGGGGGCTGAATACTGGTGTCCTTCCCTTTATATATCCTAAATTTGTAGGTATACCCTGATGCACTCTCACACAGCTTATACCTTCCCTTCTTACCCGGCAGGTACTCGCGGAATTGAACCCTCCCTTTAAAATCTACCAAGGACTCATCAATAGAAATACACTTCTCGGGGGTGTATACTTGGGAAAACTGGGCACTGAAACGGTCTAATAGAGGTCTCCGTTCAGGGGCGTAGCTAAAGGCTCATGGGCCCCGATGCAAAAATTCTTACTGGGCCCCCCCCCCCCGCAAACTTCTCATGGCCGACGGTCCGCAGCTTTCAGCTGCATCGCTGGGTCTCCTAAGTGACCCAACGATGCAGTGCTAGCAGCCGCGGCGTCACTAAGGCTGGGTTCACACACCCTATTTAAGGACGTAATTCGGGCGTTTTAGCATTGAATTACGTCCGAAAATGCGGCTCAAAAGCGTTGACAAACATCTGCCCATTCATTTGAATGGGTCTTAAGATGTTCTGCGCCGACGGTCATTTTTTTTTACGCGCCGCTGTCAAAAGGCGATGGGTAAAAAAGACGCCCGCGTCAAAGAAGTGCCTGTCACTTCTTCAGACGTAAATTGAGACGTTTTCCATGGACTCCATAGAAAAACAGCTCCAATCACGTCCGTAATGGACGCAGCGAAAGACGCCTGCACATGACACTACGGCTGAAATTACGGTGCTGTTTTCTCCTGAAAACAGCACCGTAATTTCAGCCGTAACAGACGCTGCCGTGTGAACATACCCTCAGGGCTTAAAATGTCAGGGAAATGGCCCCAATACATATGTGTCCGCCCCAAAAAAAGTGTGTATATGAGACAGCATAGCATATCTATAGCACTACGACCCTATAAAGTATGGATAGGATTAGATACAGTGGCTCAGCAGACAGTATCACACATGATAGGATTAGATACAGTGGCTCAGAAGGCAGTATCACACATGATAGGATTAGATACAGTGGCTCAGAAGGCAGTATCACACATGATAGGATTAGATACAGTGGCCCAGCAGACAGTATCACACATGATAGGATTAGATACAGTGGCTCAGCAGACAGTACCACACATGATAGGATTAGATACAGCGGCTCAGCAGACAGTACCACACATGATAGGATTAGATACAGTGGCTCAGAAGGCAGTATCACACATGATAGGATTAGATACAGTGGCTCAGCAGACAGTATCACACATGATCGAATTAGATATAGGGCCCAGCAGACAGTATCACACAAGATACGATTAGATAAAGGGCCCAGCAGACAGTATCATACATGATTGGATTAGATACAGGGCACAGCTCGCTGACATTGCGTCTCCAGCGCTGGACCCAGGATAGGTAAGAATAATAATTTTGCTTCTTTATGTGTTACTGATTATTTTTGTGTGTTTGTGTTTTTTTACAGGTTCGGTTGTTGGACTTCGGATTCGAGTACTTCAATGACGGCGTTTTTTTTATTCTCAATAAAATGGTTAATGAGGGTTGTGTTTTTTTATTTCAATAAAATATTTTTTCTATGTGCTTGTATCTTTTTAAACTTTATTTTCACCGCCTTAGTAATGGCCGCTGGCTGATTGACAACCTCCATTACTAAGGCGGGGCTTAATGTTAGCCGGTGCAGAGGCTACACTAACCCCCATTATTACCCCGGTACCCACCACCACCAGGAGTACGAACCAGTACCCGACCATCTGTAGTGACGGGCAGGCACCGGGGTGGCCGCAGGCTGGTAGTATTAGGCTGGGGAAGGCCAAAAACAGTGGCCCTTCCCACCCTTGTAATGCTGCCTGCTGCTGCTGTGTTGTATCTGGCTGGTTATGAAAATTGGGGGGGACCCCACATCGTTCTTTCCAATTATTTTTTTTTAAATGACGTGGGGTCCCCCCCATTTTTCATAACCAGCCAGATACAATAAAGCAGCAGCAGCCTAGTATTACCAGGATGGGAAAGGCCACTGTATCTGGCCTTTCCCCTCCTGATAATACCAGCCTGCGGCCACCCCAGTGGCCGACCATCACTACAGATGGTCAGGTACTGGATCGTACCCGGCTCTTCCCAGCACCCCTGGTGGCGGTGGGTACCGGGGTAATAAAGGGAGTTAGTGTTAGCCTCTGCAACGGCTAACACTAAGCCCCGCCTTAGCAATGGATGCTGTCAATCAGCCGGCGGCCATTACTAAGGCGGTAGTAATATAGTTTAAAAAAAAACACAGACATAGAAAAAATATTTTATTGAAATAAAAAAAAAAACACACAACCCTCATTAACCATTTTATTAATAATAAAAAAAAAGCTGTCATCAAAGTAGTCCTGGAATCCGACGTAGTCCAACGACCGAACCTGTAAGAAAACACACAAAAAAAACGATTAGTAACACATGTGTTAGGCTTAGATACAGGGCCCATGTGTGATACTGTCTGTGGGACCCTGTATCTAAGCCTACCACAACGTAGGCTTAGATACAGGGTCCAGCAGACAGTAATCTTATACAGTATAAGATTACTGTGTGCTGGACCCTGTATCTAAACCTACAGTGTAGTAGGCTTATATACAGGGCCCATCAGACAGGCTCACACATGGGCCATGTATCTAAGCCTACCATGTGATTGGCTTAGATACAGGGCCCAGCAGACAGGATCACGCATGGGCCATGTATCTAAGCCTACCATGTGATTGGCTTAGATACAGGGCCCAGCAGACAGGATCACGCATGGGCCATGTATCTAAGCCTACCATGTGATTGGCTTAGATACAGGGCCCAGCAGACAGGATCACGCATGGGCCATGTATCTAAGCCTACCATGTGATTGGCTTAGATACAGGGCCCAGCAGACAGGATCACACAATCTGTGATCCTGTCTCATGGGCCCCCTAAGCCTGCTACATCGTAGTCTTAGGGGTTGTACAGTCCCTAAACATTGATGGCCTATCCTCAGGATAGGCCATCAATAGCTGATGTGTCTCTCGGGACCCGCAAATCAGCTGTTTTGAAGGGGCCGCAGCACTCGTACGAGAGCTGCTTCCCCTTCATTTCACTACTCGCTCACACTGTGAATCGCCGACACCGATTCACAGTGTGACCGGAATGAAGGGGAGCAGCTCTCGTACGAGTGCTGTGGCCCCTTCAAAACAGCTGATTGGCGGGTCCCGGGAGTCGGACCCCGCCAGTCAGGACTAACCTTACCTTCCTCTTCGGCCGCGGCGGGAGTTCTGTCGTCTCGATGCTGTGTGCGGCACATAGCGCTGTGACGTCATGCGCTGCGCACAGCGCTTGACGTCAGGACCTCCGCTGCCATCCGGAACCAGGAAGGTAAGTAAAGTATGTTACTATAGTAACGGGGGCCCGCGGCCCGAGTTACTATAGTAACTTTTTATTGATGTGGTGCGGGGGGCCGTGGGCAATTGCGACCGCTGCGACCCCTATAGCTACGCCAGTGTCTCCGTTTATACAAACGGTTAAAACTGGGGTCATCTTGGAGTAGGCAATGCTCATTAGGATTTTTTTTTTTTTAGGTCCCAGTTCAGTTCTGAAGTTGCTTTGAGGGGCCCATATATTAGAAACCCCTATGAAACACCCCATTTTAGAAACTAGACCCCTCAAAGTATTGACAACAGCATTTAGAAAGTTTATTAACCCTTTAGGTGTTTCACAGGAATTTAGAGCAAAGTAGAGGTGACATTTACATTATTTTTTTTGTCAGAAAATCCTCTTTATACCATTTTTTTTATAACACAAAAGGTTTTATCAGAGAAACCTCAATATTTATTGCCCAGATTCTGCAGTTTTGAGAAATATCCCACATGTGGCCCTAGTGTGATAATGGACTGAAGCACCAGCCTCCGAAGCAAAGGCGCACCGAGTGGATTATGAGGCCTCCTTTTTATTAGGCACCATGTCCGGTTTGAAGAGGTCTTGTGGTGCCAAACTAGTAGAAAACCCCCAAAAGTGACCCCATTTTGGAAACTAGACCCCTTGAGGAATTCATTGCAGTTTTCTTGGGGTGCATGCGACGTTTTGATCAGTTTTTATTCTATTTTTAAGTGGCGTGGTGACTAAAAATCAGCAATTCTACTATTGTTTTTTTATTTTTATTTTTTTTACAGCGTTCACCGTGCGCTATAAATGACATATTCACTTTATTCTGCGGGGCGATACGATTACGGCGATGCCAGATGTTTATAGTTTTTTTAATGCCTTTTATTGGCGTTTGCACAATAAAATACTTTTTTTTTTAAATCATTCACTTTTTGTGTTACCTTATTCTAAGAGCCAGAACGTTTTGATTTTTCCATCAAGAAAGCCGTGCGAGGACTTATTTTTTGCGTAACGAACTGTAGTTTCGATCAGTACCATTTTTCGGTACATGCGACTTTTTGATCTCTTTTTTTTCCATTTTTTGGGAGGTGAAGTGACCAAACAATTGTGATTCTGGTACGGTTTATTATTATTTTCTTTTACAGCGTTCACTGCGCGGAATAAATAATGAAATAATTTTGTAGTTCAGGCCGTTACGGACGCGGCGATACCAATTATGTATAGTTTATTTGTTTGTTTATATATTTTTATTAATAATAAATGACTGATAAGGGAAAAAGGGGGATTTTGACTTTTATTACTTTTAAAACTTTTATTTTCTTATTTTTACACATCTTTTTTTAACTTTTTTTTTACTTTATTACTTTGTCCCACTAGGGGACTTGAGGGCAGGAGGCCCTGATCGCTATTCTAATACACTGCACTACATACGTAGTGCAGTGTATTAGAGCTGTCAGCTACTCACTGACAGCAAGCATAGTGGGTCCTGACTTCGTCAGGACCCACTAGGCTTCCGTCGATGGCATAGCCGGACGCCATTGTTTGGTGTCCGGTTGCCATAGTCACCATCGCCAGCCGCTATCGTGTAGCAGGCTGGCGATTGTAGCTTAACCCCTAAAAAGCCGTGATCGCTATTGAACACGGCTTTTAAGGGGTTAATCAGCGGGGACACAGCGATCGGTCCCCGCTGTAGGAGCTGCGGCAGCTGTCACAGCTCCTGTATGTGCCGGGAGGACGGCCAAAATGACCGTTCCTCCCGCGACGTAACGATACAGTTAGCACAACGGATTATTACGCCGCAGAGCGTTAAGGGATTAAAAAAAGAAATAAATCTTAAATCAGCAAAGTAGTCCAACGAATCTACGACGTAGTCCAAATGGTCCAGCGGAACCTGCAAAACAAAAATGAGCAGTATGAAAAATAAAAAGAAAGATGGCTGCCCCCACAGACGTACAAACATATGAATAAATCGCTACCTTCGGAAACATATTAAAATAATTAGAAAAATTAGGCCCATAAAATAAAACATATCAAATAAAAAAAAAATAATTAGAACACCTTTCTTTTAAAGAGAACCTTTCTCCTCCCCATACATGTGCAGCTGAGTTCAGCATGTAATGGGGAGGGCTGCACAAACCCTGGTCACTTTAAATTGTTTTCTTAGCCTCCTTCGTTATTTAGATATCGGTGCTGTAATATTTGGCGCCCGATATTTAAATAACCCCATGAACTGCCAATGGGGAGGTAATTGGCAAGAGGGCGTGTAACATCGCTGTGACACTGTCCAATCAGCTACGGTCAGCGTTACAGCAAGAGCTGGAGAGAGAGCGCGTGCGGGCAGCTCCGCCACCACTAAGGAACACAAGAGGAGAAGAAGAGTGAATTCTTCTTCTTCTGTTTCATGGCATCGGAGCTGTGCGTGCACGCACGCTCTCACTCTTTAGCTCTCGGCAGACAAGGACGACAAGACTGATCTCTCACCTGAGATCACAGTCTTGTACTTGCCTGCCGAGAACTGAAGAGTGAGAGCGTGTGCACGCGCACATGATCTCCTCTCTCCAGCTCTTGCTGTTGACATTGTCCGTAGCGGATTGGGCAGTGTCACAGCGATGTTACACGTCCCCTTGCCAATTACCGCCCCATTGGCAGTTCATGGGGTTATTTAAATATCGGGCGCCAAATATTACAGCACCGATATCTAAGTAAGGAAAGAGGGTAGGAAAAAAAAATAAAGTGCCCCAGAGTTTGTGCAGCCCTGACCATTACATGCTGAACTCAAATGCAAATCTGTGGGCAGGTGAAAGATTCTCTTTAAAGTGTAACAACTTTTTAGAAAACTTTTGACATGTCAGAAGTTTTGATCAGTGGGGTCCGAACACTGAAACCCCCCACTAGTCGCTAAAACTAAGCAGCAGAAGTGCTCGGGTGAGCGGTGTGCCGCTTCAATTCTGTTTGGCTTTCCTTGGAGCAGTGTACGGGCTCAATAGTAAGTCTAGGAGTCCGTACACCGCTCACTCGGCTGAAAGTCGATCATAAATGAAGCGGCACAGCGCTCACCCGAGCACTTCTGCTGCTTCGTTTTAGCGATCGGTGGGGGCCTCAGTGCTTGGTCCCCCACCGATGAAAACTTCGGACATGTCACTATGATATATAAAGATATCTATTAATGCGATTGGTGCAAGTTTTAATTACTTTTTATTGAAAATGATTTGCACTTTTTGAGATACAGCTGCTTTGTATCCTGTATACAGAGCAGCTGTATATAGCGCTGAGACCTGAATCCATTAGGTCGCCTATTACCGATCACATCTAAGTTATGAACTTAGATGTGATCGGTAACAGCTCGATCCTGCAGGACTCGCTGACACTGAATCAGTCAGTCCCGCTGATCTGACGGATACAGGATACAGCGCTATATACATTATATAATATATTTATTTTAATTAGTGGGGGCAGGTTTATGGGGAAGTGTTAGGGCCTGTTCACATCAGCGTTGACTTTCCATTCCGGGATTCCGTGGGAGGTTTCCGTCGGGTGAACCCCGCAACGGAAAATCAAACTGAAACCACAGCTTCCGTTTCAGTCACCATTGAAATCATTGATGATGGAAACATTGCTAATGGTTTCCGTTCGTCACCATTCCGTCAGATTTCCGTTTTTGTGACGGAATCAATAGCGCAGTCGACTGCGCTAATGGTGACGGAAACGGAAATTGTGGTTTCAGTTTGACTTTCCATTGCGGGGTTACCTCCGATGGAACCCCGGAACGGAAAGCCAACGCTGATGTGAACAGGCCCTAAGGCTTCTTTCACACTAGCGTTTCTATACGTTTACCTCTCTTCCATCAGAGGAAGAGAGGATCGATACGTTAAACGGAAAGCAACGGTTCCATTAGAATTACCATTGCTTTCAATGGTAATTCTTTTGTATCAGTTGCTTTCCGTTTGTCTCCAATTCTTTTAAAAAGAAACAAGAGTGCAGTCTGCAGAACTTTTATTTCCGTTCAAAAGAACGGAAACCTAGCGAACGGAGACAAACGGAAAGCAACTAATACAAAAGAATTACCATTGAAAGTAATGGTAATTCTAATGGAGCCGTTGCTTTCCGTTTAACGTATCGATCCTCTCTTCCTCTGACGGAAGAGAGGTAAACGTATATTAATGCTAGTGTGAACAAAGCCCAATACAAGTAAGATATTAATAATTAAAAAAAAAAAAAAAAACCCAGCAGGGCTTTGAACCAGCAATCTTCCATAATTGAAGCCGTCATAGTCAATGCCTGTGAAACTGTAGTAGTTGAGGGTTTATTCAATAACGACAGGCACTATCAGTCTATCCTGTCTGTCTGCTGCGTGTGGGTGGTGACTGGTCAGACACTCAGTCAGACTAGCGGCCGCTGCTGCCGCATGCAGTGTGCACTGGCAGTGACTGTGAGACTCACTAGTCACAGCCCCGCTTGTAGCTTTCCCACGCTAATTAAGCACAGGAAAGCTACAAAGCCCTTGTACTGCGCTCAGCTTCCTGCCCCTACTAATTTAAAAGCGGTCGGCCAACGCTGGGGGGCCAGGAGTATACGGCAAGGGGGGGTCTGGGCGTTTTACTGACAGCAGAGGGCTCTATAGGGGGGAATTAATCCCCCACCATAGAGCCCTGACTAGTTACTATACTGAAAGGTTAGGGGGGTCTGAGCATTTGACTGACTGCTCTAAAGGGGGGGAAGAATCCCCCCCTATAGAGCTCTCTGCAGTAAGTCAGACGCTCAGACCCTCCCCCACCCACACTAATCCTTCCATTATAGTGATGTGAGGGCTCTAAGGAGTGGATTATTCCAGCCCCATAGAGCCCTTTGCTGTCGGTAAAATGCCCAGACCCCCCCTTGCAGTATACTCACGGGTCCCGGTCCCAGCAAGGCAAGAACTTACCTCGTGCTTCTCGTCGCTCCTCCTGCAGACTTGCTCCTCTCTGGCGGCATGTGCTGCGTACAGCATCAGAGAAGAGGAGTAGTGTTTCAGACATTCGGCACGTCTGCTATGTGCGTCTGCATGGCCCCTCCCCCCCCGGTCCAGTCCGTCCCGGGCTGAAAATGCCGCCCCCCCCCCGTTTGGGTAGGTGGTGCCGCCTGAGGCTGTCGGCTCACCTGGCCTCATGGCAGGTGCGGCACTGGATATGCCGCTAATCCCCAAGTCAAGACTAGCTAGGAGGTCAAGGCTTCCTGAGCCCTGCTCACACCATAGTCAGGAGCCCCCCAGCTTGACTGTGTCTGATTTGGGACAGGTAGTGGCCCAATTACTGGCTGGTGTTAGAGAGGCTTTGGTGCAGCGTGAAGTCCCACCACCTGTGGTCCCCCTTGCTCCTTCTCCTGTGGCGGCGTGGTACGGTTCGGTATCTGGGGCTGTTGCGCTAGGTTCTAAAGTCACTGGGAGTGCTGGTGGGTCTGGCGCTCCTGTTGCGGTTCAACTGCATGGGGTTCGGTTAGCCAAATGTTTGTTTTGAGAGCTCCCTTAAGACGGAGATTAGAGATCGTATTTGGCGTGATGAATATGTTGAGATTTTCTCTCTTTTGCTGTTAGAGAAATTAAATTTGAATAGAGGAAAGTCTAACGAGAGTAAGGCTGGATTCACACGAGCACATTACGTCCGTAATGTACGGAACGTATTTCGGCCGCAAGTCCCGGACCGAACACACTGCTGGGAGCCAAAATATGTGTCAGACAATATTAGCACCATACAATACAATACTGCTGTAGTATAGCGCCCTAATAATACGGTGTACTTAACACTAAATGAAATTTACTACATATTTCAAGGAATTTTCCAGGAACATTTAAATGGGTTTATATGGCCACAAAACATTAAAAAAAACAAAACACTTTACAATATACTGATGTTCTCCTTTCCAGGCTGTATCACGTGCTTGTATTGTCAGATCAGTTTGATCGCTGTTGTATCTGATCCCATCAGAGGAAAGCAGGAAAAACCTTCCCACATCTCTCCCTTATGGAAAAGTTTTCCCTTCATTCCACTAATGGGAACCATATAAAAAATACACAATGCTCACATTGCCTAATACGACAGAATACATACAGGAGAAAATAAGAAAACAGCGTCTAAGCTTTACAATATAGTACCGGGGGGGATTGTGTATAAAAAGGAAAAATAAGTTGTACGGCCACCAAGACGAGCTGGAGATCCTTCAGCTTCAATTAGAGTATGTTCACATGTGGATTTTCACCACATTTTATTAAATTGGCATTAGAATTTTAGTGATCTGAATAGTAATCTGAAAATTGGTAACTATTTCTCTGCCATTTTTTTTTTTTTTCATTTTTCAAAGGCTTAATTTATAATTTTGCAAAATAAAAAACGGACAAAAAAACTACTGCATGGGAGCATCTGTATGGGCATTATACTGTATGGTGGCAGGTAGAGGGCATTATACTGTGTAGGGGCAGCTATTTGGTATTATACTGTGTGGGAGGCACTATGGGAGCATGATACTGTGTGAGCTGAATCGGGTGTGTATGGGCGCGGATTGGGTGGGATTAGAGGCGTGGCTTAAAAGAAAAATATTGCCCCTCCTTGTGATACTTGAAAGTTGGGAGGTATGATGTAACTAAGAGATCTCATCCTCTAGGTGACCCAAGGGCAGCCTTTACCCACAATTTCTCCAAACTTTTGGCTCTATGCCGTTGAAGAAACTGTTAATTGATCTCTCGTGCTTCAGAATTTATTATTAAACAAGATGGATTCTTGTGTCCTTTGTTTTGATGCCCTTCTTAACCTCTTAACGCCGAAGGGCAGATATATCCGTCCTCTGCAGCTGGTAGTTCACGCAGGAGGACGGATATATCCGTCCTGTGATCGCACGGGTACTGATACTGTACCCACGCGATTAGCAGCCTGAGCACGGCCGTTATACACAGCCTGGCTCCTGCTGAAACTGCCGGAATCGAAGCGCGCTCCGATTCCGTCAGTTTAACCCATTAAATGTTGCTGTCAATAGTGACAGCGACATCTAATGTGTTTGACAGAGGGAGGGAACTCCCTCTGTCACCCCATCGGCGCCCCCGCAAAGAAATCGCGGGTCGTAGTCGGGTTTCCATGGCAGCCGGGGGCCTAACAAAGACCCCCAGGTCTGCCTTCAGCAAATGCCTGTTAGGCCATGCCGGAGGCATAACCTAATAGATTGCCTGTCAGTTTTACAATGACAGGCAATAATGCTTTGATATACTAAGTATACCAAAGCATTATATATGCGATCAGCAGATCGCATAGTGAAGTCCCCTGGTGGGACTAAAAAAAAAAATGTGAATCAGTTAAATAAAGTTTGTGAAAAAAATAAAATAAATTACAGTCAAAATCAAATAAAACCAAAAAGTGGTTTTATTTAGTAAAAGTGTCAAAACAAATAACACATGCACATATATGTTATCCCCGCTATCGTAACGACTTGAACAATAAAATTAACACATTAATTAAACCACCGGATGAATGGCGTCCAAAAAAACCGCAAAAAAACAACGGCAAAATTCTCTTTTCTCCCATTCCCCCCATAAAAAATTTAATAAAAGTTAATCTATAAGTCCTATGTACTCCAAAATAGTACTAATGAAAACTACACATTGGCTCGCAAAAATCAAGCCCACATACGGCCACATTGAAGGAAAAATAAAAAAATTACTTCTCTTGGAATGCGGTGATGCAAAAACAAGTAATTTTTTTCTAAAAGGCTTTTTATTGTGCAAACATAGGAAAACATATAAAACCTTTACATATTTGGTATCCCCGTAATTGTGCCGACCCATATAATAAAGTTAACATGTTATTTACGCTGCATAGTAAACGGCGTAAATTTATAACGTGAAAATCAATGCTGGAATAGCTGCTTATTTTCAATTCTCTCCTAAAATAAAGTTAATTAAAGTTAATCAATATATTATAGGCATCGAAAAATGGTACAATTGCAAAATACAACTCGTCCCACAAAAAACAAGCCCATATATGGCTATGCCGACGGAATAAAAAAAAAGTTACGACTCTTGGAATGCAACCGTGAAAAAACAAGAAATAATCCTTGGTCATTAACGTGCAAAATGGCCTGGTCATTAAGGGGTTAACATTCATTGTTAATATCCTGTAAAATGTAATCCACAGTCAATATTTATACATTGGTTGTGAAATGTCTTGTCATTTGAGCAGGCTATCCTAGATCTTATAAATTCCCTTGTAGGTATTGCCTAGATGGTGTGAGCTGGGTGACTGTAGTGCCCGAAGAGGGTTCACAAAATGTTTCCTTATCTGTATTACAATTCCCCTGCAACGTAATCTCAAAGAAGGTAACAGAATCCATGGATGCCGAGACTGTAACATTGTAAATTATATGTATTGGTATTATTGTATTCCATAAATGGTGGTACAGACGCCACATCACGACCCCTAAACAAAAAAAAGATCGTCGATGTAGCGTCCATCCCACACAATCCACTCGTAAAAGGGATTATTGGCTGAAAAAATGTTGTTCTCCCACCATGTCATAAACAAATTGTCCATGGAGAGGGAGAATTTTGACCCCATCAGGGCGTCTTCTGTCTGCAATAAAATAAAACTATCAAGGCAGAAAAAATTATGTGAGAGCAGATACTCCACTGACATTAAAAGAAATTCTTGTAGACATTTGGAATACCTGGTGTATTTCCTCAAATGGAATTCCACTGCCTTGATTGCCGGAATATGTGGTATGCAGGTAGGGCCACCATCAGAAATTTCTGTGCCTCATACAGTCAGTGGAATTCCATTTGAGGACATACATCTGGGTCCCCCATTATTAGGGGATTTGGAGAGGTGGCAACGGAAAGTCGTGGGATGGGAGCAGGACGCAAAGTGTCAGGGACTCTGTGAGCGGGCGGAGGAGTAGGCTAAGAGAACGGGAGGTGGCCGAGGTGGGCCAGAGTGGATATGACGCTTGACCAGCATCTGGGGAGGGGAAAGGGAGGGAGACCGGTGGGAAGGTGGGAGAGAAGGGGCAACATAAAAAAAATAATTAAACTGAATCTACTGCTTTAAAACAGAGTCACTCACCAAGTTGCAGAGCAGGCCGCCGCTTCTGGCCTCTGCATGGGTCCCATTCCTTTCTACAAACCAATTACCGCTGATCATAACCTTGATGAGCGGCGGCTGCCCACTTTATTTTACTTTTGTGGCCAGGCCCCTGACAGTAGTACCAGCAGGCCGGTTTGCAGGGGTATTAGCCAACTTCGTCACAGATAACCCAAGACCATGCAAAGTTATGGATTTTTGGCATCCCATGGAATATGGGAACAATAGGGAATTCTATCAGTAAGTATTCCGCCTGTTTCTTGGCTAATACTCCTAATCCAATTCCTTCTTCTAGCAGATTTTTTAAAGATTCTTTACATGCGGTGCTTGGTTTCACCACAAGATTGCGATATGTCGATTCATTGTCTAAAATGGTATGAACGTGTCTGGGATATAAACAGGAATGTAGAACAACTCCTGCTCCGTGCACTCCTAAGATTTGGAGGACACAGTTATACGCTGGATATATGGTGAGCACCTCTGTGTTTTCACCTTTAGCCCTTATGTGTATATATGAACCTTTTAGATGGTTAATCTTTACCCGCTAAAGTGGGAGAGTTGGTTCCAATGCCTAGTTATGGTGGTGTCTGTAGACTGGAGTGTGGTGTCTGAGGAAGTAAAGATCCTTTTAGACGGCCCGACACTGACCATTAAAACAAGGCCGATTGATGATATCGTCGGTAATGTGTGTGGGGGGGGCAAACAATCGTTACTACACCCAGACACCGCACCGATACGCTAGTCCAGCTGTCTCCGGGCACTGGACAATATTGCCGGAAGCAGATGCCTCCGACTACTGCATAGCGGCCGTTCGGCAGAACTGCAGCTCGGCCTCTATTCTTTGACCTGAGCCATCTGCTTCCGGCAGTGTTGTTCGGTGCCCGGAGGCAGGTGGAGTGGCGGATCGGTGCGAGGTCCGGGTGTCGGGCACGCATGGAAAACCCCTTTAATACTGGCGTTTCATACACCAGTCCTATTAAACAGTTTGCTGGAGTAAGATGCAACACATTTATTAACAGGCGAACAACTCTTATTAAATGTGTCGCATCTTTTAGCTGCAACGCGGCCTGTCATCAGTACTTTCTACGTGCTGCGGCCTGCTGTAAGAGCCTGAGGGAATCCGGGAGGGAGAATCGGAGTGGTGAGGTAAGTACATTTTTAAAATGTATTTTATTGTCTGATTGGGGGGGCATACAGTCTGATTGGGGGAGAGGTATGTGTCTGGCACCGACCTTTGCCTTGTTACGCCCCTCAGAGATAAATCTGGGCCGCACTATACATATAGATTTCTGCTATAATTTACATCAGTTACTGGCGTAAATTATAGTAAAATTGTTGGCTATTTCTGCTAAACCCCGCCCATTTTTTGCCCCCAAAAATTTAGACTTTTGTGAATTTTCTACGCTAGTAAACTGTTGTAGAAAGGTTAATATATTCCCCCCAAAGGCTACAGACCGTAATACAATATCTTTTTTTTTCGTTATCAAAATTTTTTATTAGAAATTAAACAGAGCAGATAAAACATTTTCACAAAACTGCAAAAGTTTGCACGCAGTGCAATACAATAAAGTCAAACTGTAGAAATTCTTACAGAGATATATGAACAATGGTAGGAGGTAGCCTCCCAAAACAGAGAAGTAATAGGAAGTAAATAATAAAATCTAATGGTAAGTAACAGTCCCATAACCATAGCAGAAGTAGTGCAATATTTAGGGAAACCAGTCCCAACACAAATAGCAATGAAGGTTAAGTGCAGATTTGAACCCCTTAATGGCAGAGCGGGGAGATACCTCCCCGCTCTGCCGTAGTGTTCAGTGGCGTCCCGCTGTAGCAGCCATAGCGCCTGCTAGCGGAGCCTCCGGCCATGGTGGGGGCCCCATCATGCAGCGGGCCCCGTAGCAGCCGCTACTGCTGCTACAGCGGTAGTTACGCCACTGGGGAGCACTACACTGGATGCACACGGTAAAGGGAGGGTATTCTGCCATCTGTGCCGTCCCCCCCCCGACTGTGCCGGGTACTCCCTGCTCTCTGCTCTTATGGGCACCGTCCCTGTCCTCGCTCCTATACCGCAACACACCCATCACTACACACGAGGCGGGTCTCCTCCGCACCCTCCCAATGGGTGACTACCCTCCTCCCTATCACCGCCCCGGGTTTCCGGCGGAGACTAGAGCCGGCCCTGCCTCCCGCTACACAGCGACCTGGAGACTGAGGGGTGATGCGGCCGGACACTGAACAGCTGGACCCGGGTAAGAGAATAATGGATGAAGGGATCACAGCCATGATACATCCTCATAGCGTCAACAGTGTCGCTGTATTTATTCATTTGCAACTTGTGGCTGTCAGACTGTGGCGAAACTACAACTCCCAGCGTGCTCTGACAGCCGAAGGCTGAGAGTTGTAGTTTCAGGTTGCGGAGTACAGGATTATTTGGAGGGGGGGGGGGGGGTTGATTTATAACTGATGCAATGTAAAAGTGTAGTTGCCCATAGCAACCAATCGGATTCCAGCTCTTATTTTTCAGAGAGGCTTTGGAAAATGAAAACAGCAACCTGATTGGTTGCTAAGGACAATTACTCCACTTTTCTGTTGCAGCAGTTTGGATAAATCCTCAATATTGTCTCCACTTGTGCGCCCTGCAATGGGGACTACAAATCGCAGCAGATCCTGCAGGTCTCTCTGAACTAGATTTTTTTTTACCAGAGAATTAAAAAGTGCATCACTCAGTAGTGTTATATAGATGGGTACAAGTGCGGAAAGCGACGATACAGCATCGTTTATGGCGTGTAATAATGTTAATGATGAAGTTTTCTGTGTTGTTTATAAGACATGTTTGACAAGTGTCTCTAGATAACATGTCCCACGCTAGTGCAAAACCCAGAGGTGTTCCGTTACTACGTAAAAAAAACTCCCCGTAAAAAAGAAGTGCATGTCATTTCTTGAGCCGTTTTTCATTCTCAATAGAAAAACTGCTCCAAAAAACGCCTCGAAAACGTTTCTGGTTTAAAAAACGGCTGAAAATCAGTGGGTGTTTTCTCTTGAAAACAGCCCCGTATTTTACAGCCGTGTTTTGTTTAGCGTGTGAACGTAGCCTCAGGGTATGTTCACATGCAGAATCAAAAACAGCTGAAAATGACGGAGCTCAAGAAGTGACAGCTCAGGCTATGTTCACACGCTTAACAAAAAACGGCTGTAATATACGGAGCTGTTTTCAAGGGAAAACTGCCTCTAATTTTCAGTCGTTTTTTATGCATCAAGCGTTATTTGATGCGTTTATTGCGGCCGTATTTTGGAGCGGTTTTTCTATTGACCCAATGAACAACTGCTCAAGAAGTAACATCCCCTTCTTTTTTACAGGGCGTTTTTTTACGTGCCGTTTTTACAAACGGTGCGTAAAAAAACATCCTGTGGGAACAAAACGCTGTTTTTCCCATTGAAATCAATGGGTAGATGTTTTGAGGCGTTCAGCCTCCGTATTTTCTGCTGAAAATAGGCTGTGTGAACATACCCGCATTCTTTTTACGCGCCATTTTTTTTACACACCATTCTTTAAAACGGCGGCATAAAAAATGCCCCGTCTGAACGAAAAGCAGTTTGTAGGAGTTTAGCTACCGTTTTTCAGGCATATTTCAAGGAATTTACACCCCGAAATATGCCCGAAAACACAGTGTGTGAACATATCCTTAACATTTGAAAATGGGTACCCCCCACCCCCCCTTAACCATGGCCGAACAATGTCAGAAGTGACTTGGCAAATTTTCTATTAACTTCCGCATTATAGTTTTTTATTGGCCTCAAGATATAAAGGTAACTCACCAGACAAGTGTGTCCCAACCCCTCCTCAGAAGGAGGGAGCCATTGTTCTAGCTGCTCGAACCCCCAGCGATCAGCTGTTATGTCTGGGGGGAGTGGTGGGACAGCCGCATGTTTTGCCTACGGAGAATGTAGTAATATATGGCGGCAATTCAAATGTATAGGACAGTTATCAGAATAGCTGGAATGTAATACCACATTCTCCCTGTAGTGGCTGCTGCAATTGTAAACTAGCTGAATGTGACTGGGGTCCCTGGAGACGGACCCATGGCGATCGCTGGATTACCGCCGTGGCTCTCATAATACAGGGGATTGACTGTGATGAGACAATTTTATAAATACTGTATCAAGGAGTTCTAAGTTAATAGAAGATTAACCTCCTCTCAGGACCCGCATCTATTAGCCAGAGTTGAGCGACTGCAGAGAGCGTTTCTAGGTCTGGAGGACCCGGCACGTTCCTGCATTACACAGACAGCTCATTGACTTCAATGGAAACTGTGTAATGCCTCATTTCTCCAGTGGTGGTGCTGCAGGGAAATTGAACACTTCCTGACCGTTTCCCACAAGATTTGAGCAGGTCGCTGGGGGTATCATGTCATCAGACTATCATCAGGGAACCTTTATTTTCCATTTGTGTATTCTTCATTTTTTCTTAATGTTTTGCGTTGTGTTTTATTTGCAGAAGCTGAGCGCTGTCATGGTCTATACAATCTCTGGACTATTACTACACATAGTAAACCTTGCTGCTCAAAGCCTGATTGTCTCTGCAGACCAGAATGTCTCTTCCCTGTTTTATCAGAAGATCAATCTACCAGCCGGGCACTTACCCTACTTCTTGCACAATAACCAGGATATGGCCAGATCCTGCAGTCAGGATCCCCACTGTCCATTTAGAGTAAGTCCTACCATACCTAAGCCTAAGACCTTATTCACACGACAGGGTTTTCCGGCCGTTACACGGCCGCAGTAGGAACAATAGACCCCTAATGGGTCTATTCACACGACCGATATTTTGCCGGCCGTCAATAAATGGGACATGCCCTATTTTCGGCCGTTCACCCGGCTCCCATAGAAGTCTATGTAGCCGGGTTATACACGGCCATCACTTGAATGTGCTACAAGTGATGGCCGTGTCTTCCGTTGCTCGCTCTCTCCTCCTTCTCCCCACAGTGCGAAGTGCATGTGAGGAGGAGGTTTTTTTTTTGCTTCCTGTAGGAGCGGAATCCCCAATCCCCGGCCACAGCTTCGGCAACGTTGTGGCCGGGGATTGGGGATTCTGCTCCAGGAGCAGTCCGTGATTTCACTGTGTCCATATATGGACATAGTGACGCCACAGACTTCTGAAGCGGAATCCCCTGCGATGTGGTCGGGGATTCCGCTCCAGGAGAACTACCTGCCTTCACTGTCCATATATGGACACCTGACGTCAGGGACTTCTGAAGCGGAATCCCCACCGCTGTGGCCGGGGATTCCGATCCAGGAGAAGTCCCTCACTTCACTGTCCATATATGGACAGTGAAGTGAGGGACATCTCCTGGAGCCGTCCCCTACATGAAAGTAGGGGGGGTGCCATCTATGGGGGGTGACTATATGTACAAGGGGGCTGTGTGGCATTACCGACAGGGGGGCTGTGTGGCACTGCCGACAGGGGGGCTGTGTGGCACTGCCGACAGGGGGGCTGTGTGGCACTGCCGACAGGGGGGCTGTGTGGCACTGCCGACAGGGGGGCTGTGTGGCACTGCCGACAGGGGGTCTGTGTGGCACTGCCGACAGGGGGTCTGTGTGGCACTGCCGACAGGGGGGTTGTGTGGCACTGCCGATAGGGGGGTTGTGTGGCACTGCCGACAGGGGGGCTGTGTGGCATTGCTTACAGAAGGGCTGTGTGGCATTACCTACAGGGGGCTGTGTGGCAATAGCTACAAGGGTGTCTGTGTGGCATTACCTACAGAGGGAAGTGTGTGGCAAAAAAATTACAAATGAAATTCATCCGATTTTATAACGGACAGGGAATAAAACGGATACAAAATCGGCTGTAAAATGGCAACACGGCCCGGAACGGAACCCCTCAACAGAAAGCAACGCTGATGTGAACAGGCCTAACTGTTCTGTTGAGAAACAGGGATTGGGTATCTTTCAATCCTTTGTTCCTTGGAGATAAACAGTATAGTAAACGGTTGTTTAGTTGCCGCTTATCTCTTTTCCCTATAGCAGTAAACATGCACCTGTGGCTGTTTCAGCATCCAAGGTTATGGAGCAGTCGGGGGAGTTTGCTGTCCCATACATGACGCCATTTGTGCTTTATGTGGTCTGTATACAGATGTAGCCGTCTTTATCTTGACTTTTAACGCGTTAAATACACAGTGGCAAGACAGTTTAAGGGTATGTTCACACGATTAACAAAATACGTCTGAAAATACAGAGCTGTTTTCAAGGGAAAACAGCCCCTGATTTTCAAATGTTTTTTGAGCAACTCGCGTTTTTCGCTGCATTTTCTACGGCCGTTTTTGGAGCTTTTTTCAATAGAGACTATGAGAAAACGGCTCCAAAAACGTCCCAAGAAGTGTCCTGCACTTCTTTTGACGAGCCGTCATTTTAAGCGCCGTAAGATGACAGCTCGTCTGCACAGAACATCATAAGACCCATTGCAAGCAATGGGCAGATGTTTGCCGACGTATTGGAGCCGTCTTTTCAGGCGTAATTCGTAAAACGCCTCCATTACGTCTGAAAAGAGGTCGTGTGCACATACCCTTACTTTACCTTTTCAATGGCTTTTGTTGTGTGAGCTCACACTGCAGCAAGTTATCAGTCAAGATAAACGTGGCTACATCTGTACACAGTGGAGAACATGTAAAAAGGCTTCTTACAGGTAATGTGTGCTTGTAGACAAGGAGAGACCAGGATCCTTAGAAATCAGTCTGTGATTTTTCTCTCTCAGCTCATGAAGGGTTTTGTACTTTTGTACCTTTTAGGAATTCCTGACACAACTAGATTTCTGCTGGGGTTATGAGAAGTCGTGCAGGAAGGAGCGCAGGTTCAGTTATCCGGTCTGTGACCAGGTCGACGCTGGTTGGTATGTGCTTGTTTTACATCCTAAGGCTCCATGCACACGACCGTACATTTCATCCGTAATTACGGACCCATTCATTTCTATGGCTGACGGACACCTTCCCATATATTTACGGGACAATGTCCGTGCCGTAGAAACCTTCCATAAAACATAGGACATGTCCTATTTTTTTATTTTACGTACCGTGCTCCCATACTTTATAATGGACCACGGCCTGCAAATTTCAGACCGTGATTACGGGCACGGTCATGTACATGGGGCCCGAGACACTATTTTATAACTTTTGTTTCATGACTCAAATAAGTCGAGTCGCTTCTCCCCTTATGTAAATCTACCCTCCAAAAGCAGACACTGAAACAGAGTTGGATTTTAAAGGCCACAGCAGCCGTTTATTATTTAAATAACAATACATTTAAATACCATAACTTTTGAATCCCCAAAAAAGGGGATTCATCATAACATTAAATAACCCACTGCGACCCTATCAGGGTCATAACATTATAAACCAACCAGAATGACAGGGGTAAGTCCTTGAAGCCACCGATACTTAATTTTGGCCATCTGCCCACAAATACCTTACCCCCAGCCGAAACCCGGCCCGGGGGCACCAATTACCTTTTGCAGATGACCACCATATATATATAACTCAGCTTTCAAAAGGGGTAACACCCTAAGAAGCCGACAAATTGGGGGTGCATCCCGTGATGCATTCCCCCCCACCACTTTTTACGACCTACTTCAAGGACTCCCCCCGCAGCTGCAATGACAAAATTAACCACCCCCAAAGATAAATGTTAATAGGCAAATAAACTTTGACGAGAAAAACCACCACCCGCAGCAACCTCTTGCCGCGGTCAACCGATCCACATCAGGGCGGGCGGGCAGGCGGGAACATGTTCCTGCTTCTGTGTCCTGGCGAAGAGAGGGAGAGCACAAACAGGAAACAGGTACATCCCCTTCAATCCCCACCCCTCCTCCCCCAAGCCCTCCTGCTGTCCCCATCCTTGGTCTCTCATAGGCCAGCTAACTCTGTGTCCCTCCCATCTATTTTAGTCATGGAGGCCTCCCCTTATTCCTTTCTTTTCTCTTCAGTACGGCCTCTTCTTGACTCAAATAAGTCGAGTCGCTTCTCCCCTTATGTAAATCTACCCTCCCAAAGCAGACACTGAAACAGAGTTGGATTTTAATGGCCACAGCAGCCGTTTATTATTTAAATAACAATAAATTTAAATACCATAACTTTTGAATCCCCAAAAAAGGGGATTCATCATAACATTAAATAACCCACTGCGACCCTATCAGGGTCATAACATTATAAACCAACCAGAATGACAGGGGCAAGTCCTTGAAGCCACCGATACTTAATTTTGGCCATCTGCCCACAAATACCTTACCCCCAGCCGTAACCCGGCCCGGGGGCACCAAATTACCTTTTTGCAGATGACCACCATATATATAACCCAGCTTTCAAAAGGGGTAACACCCTAAGAAGCCGACAAATTGGGGGTGCATCCCGTGATGCATTCCCCCCCACCACTTTTTACGACCTACTTCAAGGACTCCCCCCCGCCAAAGCGAAACAGGCCTTGACCACCTCACGCCTGCGAGCTCCTCCACATTCCCACCGCTCGCTCAATTCCATCAGTCAACGCCAGACTCTACATGTCCATCCCCACATCATTGAGATGCACACCATCCTCTCTCCAATACCTGCCTGTCCCAGCCTCCAGGTCCCAGTGGCGCACCGCAACCCCACCATTACCCGCCACAAAACTCGATATAGCCCTGTTAGCCTTAATGCGAGCCTTATTAATCTTTGCCATCGAACGAGCCATCCGCCAGCTCTTCCTAGGGACCATCTCAGACCACACCGTCACCAACTTCGGATAAGTTGCCCATAAACAAAGCAAATCATGCTTGACATCCCTTACTAACTCCCTGAAAGGGCGCAGGCCCAAATCGTTGCCTCCCACATGCAACACCAGCACCTCAGGTGCCCTATCAAGCAATACAAAATTATGAAACTCCGGCAACACCCTGTTCCATGTCATTCCCAGTATACCCATCCACCGCAAGACCGCCGCCTCCCGCAGAATCCTGAGCTGTCGACCGTCCGGCCGTACATCCGCGCGAAGGGCACCCCAGTACACAAAGGAGTGTCCCATAATCCACACCATACATGAGTCACGGCCTGCAAAACAAATGGAGAACATACACGCACCACCACTCGTTGCTGCGCAAAATTATTACTCAGGCGGAACGCACACACCCGGAACATGTTACACAATACCATATCACAACATGTGCAAGCGAACATAAGAATGGAAACGCGCAGACTCCCAGCGCCCTATCCGCCGCACGCCTGCCTCATCCAAACCCCATCTCACCGCCTCCGTCGCTGCCCCAATCCGGAAAGAATGAGACGAATACTGCTCCGCCTGCACCCCGCTAGCCACCAGACATTTTCTGAAAACCGAGATGAACTGATACCCCGACAAAAACTTGCCATCCACATGCCGCAGCAACGGCGCATCCGAGAGATCTAAGCCCTCTAAGTACTCCTTGAGACACAACACTGGACAAACCGGATTTCCGGTGACCGCAAACAAAACCACCCGACGTCCTACCCCCCTCTGATCGGTTTTCGACCGTCGCAGCACTATCTCCACCCTGTCTTCATACAAATCGACATTATCCTGCAGCAACCCCCCCGCTTTTAGAACTAGGCGAAACCAATTCCCCCACCCGAAAAGCTCCGAAGGCTAACGCGAAAGCCAACCGAAAAAGCTTGCTCTCGTACTCTGAATGAACCACCACCACCTCCAATGAGCACAACAATTGAAAAGACACGGGACGCCTCCTATCCCTCACCACTACACCCCGTCTCAACCCCCTCAATGCCTGGCCCACCAAAAAACGCTTCATGATGTCCACAAATCCCCGTAATTTACAACCGAAAGCAATGGCCGCCACGAAGCGATTAACCTTAGCGACCGTGCAACCCCGGGCAAACGCGTCTCCCAACCAAAACAACAAAGCCACCACCCTATCCTCATCAGAGCACACATCACCCAACGATCTCACCCACTCTTCCCATTGCCTCCATCCAGCAGAATAAGATAACCACGTAGCGCTGGCCAACGACCTCTTTATCAATGCACCTGCCGCCCGGATACCAGCTCCCACTGATGACTGGGACATTCCACCCCCGTTAACTCCGCGTCCGGGACCAGCTGACGGACACGATCCCACTGCGAGTGAGAAAGCGCATCAGCAATACAATTCTCCGCCCCAGGAACATGCACCACCACCACCCACGCATTTAAACTCAAAAAAGCAAGCACCAACTGACGCAACAAGCGAACCACTGGAGGGGACGACGTCGACGTATTATTTATAGCCATCACCACCCCCAGATTATCGCAATGAAAACGCACTTTCTTATCCCGGAACCTGTCTCCCCATATGGTGACTGCCACCACGATGGGAAACAGTTCGAGTAGGGCCAAGTTACGTGTCAAACCCGTCTCTACCCACTCAACCGGCCATTTTCCTGCGCACCACTGCCCTTTGAAGAATGCTCCGAACCCCACCGCCCCGGACGCATCAGTGAACAATTCCAAATCAAAGCTATCCAGCGCCCGTGACATCCACAGCGAGCGACTGTTATACTGTGCCAGAAAATGGAGCCAGACCCGCAAATCCTCCCTGTGCTCCGCCGTCATACGAATGAAATGGTGGGGTTCCCCCACCCCCGCCGTCGCCAACCGCCGACAAAACACCCTCCCCATTGGCATGATGCGGCAAGCAAAATTAAACTTCCCCAATAAGGACTGCAATTCCCGTAGTGTAATTTTCTTAATCCGACACGCTCGCTCCGCTACTAACCGCAGATCCCCCAACTTATCCTCAGGCAATCTGCACTCCATTGCCACAGAATCTATTGTAATTCCCAAAAAACAAATGGTCGTCACTGGACCTTCAGTTTTTTCCACAGCCAAGGGGACCCCGAACTCCCGCGACACTCAGTTGACCGCCTCAAGTAAATTCGCGCAAACCCCCGAATGCGCCGGGCCAACACACAAGAAATTGTCGAGGTAGTGAATAACCGATTCCACCCCAGCGACCTCCCTAACTACCCATTCCAAAAACGAACTAAAAACCTCAAAGTACGCGCACGACAACGAGCAACCCATGGGAAGGCACCGATCGATGTAGTAACCTCCTTCCCAGTAACACCCCAGCAACCGCTGGCTGTCCGGGTGGACCGGCAATAAACGGAACGCCGTTTGAATATCGTTTTTTGCCATCAGAGCTCCTCTTCCGTAACCTCGTACTAACGCTACCGCCGCATCAAACGACGTGTATACCACGGAACAGAGATCTGGGTCAATGCCATCATTAACCGACGCCCCTTTTGGGAAGGACAAATGCTGAATGAGCCTAAATTTGTTACCTTCCCGTTTCGGAACCACTCCTAACGGTGACACCACCAAACCCGGAACTGGGATCATGCTAAAAGGGCCCGCCATTCTGCCCAGATCAATCTCCTTCCTAACTTTCTCCGAGACTACGGCCGCCTGCTGATATGCCGACTTAAAGGCATTGTGTTGCCAGAAAAACATGTTTTTTTTTTTTAAATTAAACATTTAGTGTGTGGGTGATTAAACATTGTTCAAATTTTTTTTATTTTTTTCACGAGTCAGGAAATATTATAAATTAATTCTAATTTATAATACTACCCATTTTTGGTCACTAGATGGAGCTATTCCCAAAATTGCAGCATTGCAACATTGGGTTAAAAGCCCTCGCTCTAGTGAGCTCTCAGCATCCCCCCCTCCTTTATCCTGGCTAGTGCCGGGATAAACGAGGGGTTTGAACGGTGTAACCTCCTACACTGTGTGTCGCCATTTTTTGAGCTAACACACAGTGTAGTAGGTTTACATACAGTAGTAAACACACACAAACACGAACATACATTGAAATCTCTTACCTGCTCCTGCCGCCGCGGCTCCCTCCGGCCCGTCCGCTCCGTTTGCTGCCGCTGGTCCAAGTGCACAAATCCGGAAGTCGCGACCGGAAGTAGTAAGATTACTGTACGGCCGCGACTTCCGGTCCACAGGAAAATGGCGCCGGACGGCGCCAATTTCGAATTGGACTGTGTGGGAGCGGCGCATGCGCAGTTCCCACACAGACGCCGTACACGGAAGTCAATGGGACGGGAGCCGTTCGCAGTCCCTATGGGACTGTGGCTGCCGTATTCCATGTCTGTATGTGTCGTTAATCGACACAGACAGAAATGGAACAAAAAATGGCAGCCCCCATAGGGAAGAAAAAGTGTAAAAATAAGAAAAAGTAAAACACAAACACACAAATGAATATAAACGTTTTTAATAAAGCACTAACATCTTTAACATATAAAAAAATAATTTGTGATGACACTGTTCCTTTAAGGTTGCGCTGAGTGAACGGGACCTCGTACGAAGGGGGCGGAATAACAAAACCAGAACTAAAACCTAAACTAATCAACCGCGCCCCCTCCTTGTTAGTGTATCTACTTAGAAAGGGGGCCATCTTTATGAGCTTCACCGGCGTCTCCCCCATGACCAGCCGCACCGCTAACTCCCCCCTGTCGTTTCCCCTTTTTAAAACATTTTGACGCTCCATGCGACTGCCCGCTGCAGTGTGAACACACATGCTTGAATTTACACGCTGCTCCAAATTTACACTGCCCCTCGTTGAACTGCCAACACGTTCCAAATTTGGAACCTGAGGCCGGACTATTCCCGCCGGAAGTTCCTGCTGCGTTCCCGCTCCCAGGAAAGGACTGCCCTTGCTTATAAAGTGCCGTCACCTTCAGCCATAAGGCTATGTCCTTATGATCCCACCGTATATTCGGCCGCACCGCCTTCCGCTGCCGAAACTGTTCGTCGTAACGAAGCCAAGCCTGTCCCCCATAAACCCGATGCACCTCCCCCACCGCGTCCAAGTAACAGAATAAGCCGGAACAATTTTCTGGCGCCTTTTCTCCAATAACACTCGCCAAAATTGCAGAAGCCTGCATTCAATTGACGAATGTTTTTGGAATCAACCTGTACCGTCTCATTTCCTCCTCATCCTTTTTGGTTTCATCCCGCTTCACCTTATCCAAATTAAACTTCTCCAGCGAAAGCAACGAAAAAATCTCCACGTACTCATCTTTCCAAATCTTTTCTTTAACTTCCTGCTTCAAATGCGCGCCTAACGGGCCCTCATAACATACGTACACCTCCCCGCGCGCGCGATCATCCAGCCGCACCCTATCTACCTCTTTTGGCGAGTCTGTTTGAACCGCCGCCGCCACTGCCACCGCTGCCCTCGCGGCTAGCCCCCCTCCGGATTGCATAACCGGGGCACTACCAACACTGCCCCCCCACACCGCGGCCGACGCCACGCCTGCCTGTTCCTGGGAAGGGAAACCTCCTAGCCGCCCCACCAACGCCTTTAAACAACCCACTAACTCCGTCAAACTATCCCCCCTGCACCCGCCTGTAACCCCGGGGCCCTTGACTCCGCCGCGACGTTAGCCGACGCTACACCCTCTACACCGATACCCGACATCAATAAAGCTGGAAAAGGTAACGTAGGTGTCAACTCACCAGGCTGCCCAGGGGCTGTGAACCCGTCAGCCGGACCCCCATGTCCACGTGCAGAGGCCCGCCGCTCACCGTCCTCCAATGCTCCGGACACCCTCTGGCGCTGTCCGCATTGGCAGTGTGTGCACGGGGAATTCCAAGTTCCGTCCGAGAAAAGGGGGGGGCGACATCGCATCATCCGTCTGGCCGAGCTCCAGCTCCTGCCGCAGCCGTCCTGCTGAACCAGCCTCCCGCTGTTCCGTCCCTGGCACTCTCACCACCGACCTCATCCTGCACCCTCCGCTCCTGTCCACATCCACCGCCCGCTCGTTGCTGCCATGAGCCGACCCTCCGGCTGGCACATCGCCGTGCAGGGTCGCCGTTGCCCTTCCGCCACGTACCGAAGAAGGAGGTGGTGTGGCCGGAAGTGAAGGCCTCGTCTTCCTCATCGCTGCCGCTGGGCGCTGCCGCGTTTTGGGATTCTTCCCAGGACCAGATGGGAGGGCAGCGGCAGGCCGCCCTGGTGTCTGGCCTGAAGGGTCCACCGAGGGGCTCCTCTTGCGCCGCCGCGCCCGCGGGATGTCCTCCGGACTCAGCCGTGCGGGCGGGCGCGCCTCGTGCTGCGTGTCACTCCGGAAGTGCCGGCCCTGGCCTGAGTCACGGGGGAGATGGGGGCTCCTCTTCTCCTGCCCGTCCCTCTGGAACGCCGGTCCTGGACCTCTGACTGCTCCAGTGGCCCCGAGACCGCCGGCATGGTGGACCGCGCCACGCCCGCTCCGGACGATTCTGCCCGATCCTGGTCCGGAGCGCCCGCTTGTCCCTGCAGCAGCGTCGCCACTCGTGCTCCGAGCCATCCCGGACCTTGAGAGGCCGCCGCGGCCCGCAGCAACTCCATCGCCTCCTCGTCAGACACAGCAGGGATGGTGAACATGTTCCTGCTTCTGTGTCCTGGCGAAGAGAGGGAGAGCACAAACAGGAAACAGGTACATCCCCTTCAATCCCCACCCCTCCTCCCCCAAGCCCTCCTGCTGTCCCCATCCTTGGTCTCTCATAGGCCAGCCAACTCTGTGTCCCTCCCATCTATTTTAGTCATGGAGGCCTCCCCTTATTCCTTTCTTTTCTCTTCAGTATGGCCTCTTCTTTAGTAACATGTAATAAAAATGATCTCTAGAATCTCTTCATTTTCAACTAAAGGTCTGGATACTGGAATCTTAAAGGGCAATACTACCCCAGTTCTACATGGATACAGTCAGCCTAAATATCTGTATCGGGGGTGTACACATGATTTTGTAAAGGAGGGGGGATTTTTACATGTTACGCGGAGCGCACAGACACTTGATAGACACAAGAAAATCCCAGTCACATGGTGCAGGATATATTTATCATATGACTCTATAATGATTGCCCCAAAGCCATAGGAAAACTGCATTTTGGCGACAGACGCACTTTAGAAATATATAATCTCGCTATACAGCACACAAATAAATCAGTAAGAGCTAGAGTGCCCATGATGGTAGCGCCATCAATGCCAGATTAGTGCCACCTGTACAATGTAGTACCATGCAGAGTGCCACTCATACACAATAGGGTCTGCAGAATATAGCCGTATAATCTGTGGTGGTCTTGGGCAGTAATGGCTACATTCCGGGTGATCTACGGTGGTGACGTAACTGTGTCACTACCATTTTGTGTTACATTTTACCCATGCATAGTAAGACCAAGTTCACATGGAGTTTTTTGGCGCGGTTTTTGACGCAGAAACCGCTTCGGAAAACGCCTCCCATTGATTTTAATGGGAGGAGAGCAGAAAAAAGCGCTCTCGGGAAAAAGAACCGTCATGCCCTTTCTTTAGGCGTTTCCATCTCTGACCTCCCATTGACATCATGGCGCTTAATGGCCGCGGCCGAAAAACGCAGCAAAAACTGCGGCAAGTGTTATGCCGGCACGTCAAAATCTGCCTCAAATTTTCAGTAGGAATTTTGAGGCAGATTTTTCCACCTGCAAAAAAAACTCTGTGTGAACAGGGCCTTCTAGGTAGAAATCTGTCAATCAGGCGCGAGTGGGCGGAGGTAGCAGCAGCTCGTAAATAATGGTGTCTTTTCTATAGCGGTGGTGAAGTTCTTCAAAACAGCTTCACTTTAGCAAATAAGTGACAGACAGCAGAAATCAGTGTGTCTGTCAGCACATTATGATGCCCTAAGTGAGCAGCATAATGTAGATGACAGGTTCCCTTTAAATGATAACATTCTGGCTGCTTTCAGCTGCCACTAGAGGGAGCTCACGGTGTACAAATTTATAAAGCTCCTATTGAAGTCATTGGGAACTGTATGATTACAACTGCATCCAGCTCCCCCTGGTGGCAACTTCTGTAATCATTCAGGAGAGACTGAGACAGTGAAAGGTCTATATGGCAAGTTATTCTCCAGCCCTCTGGGCATCTTGTGGGCATTATTGCAGCCATTAGTACAGCGTTTATAGGGTCGCTAGAAGATGCTCAGTAGAGATGTTGGTGCAGATATCTTGGCATGTAAGAAATATGTATGACAAGTAATGACTCCAGTCATTATTCCATGATTGATGTGATCTTGTTCCCCTAGGGCAAAGAACTTGGAAGGCGCTCAAGAAGTATTTTGGAGACAGGCAGACTTTGGTTACGTTATGGAGCGTTTGGCTGAAGCACAAGTCTTCTGTCATCCACGTGAGCAGGTCGGTCTGTCTTGTGCGTTGCTTCTTCTGACTGGTAATCAAGATTGTCTGACATGTCTCTTTATTACAGGGAGACTCTCTCTTGGCCTGTTCCCGCCACCTCCTGCACTGCCGAGCCACCAACCTTTATTTGGACTTACGAAATCCTAGACGACCACAAGACAGGTCTGTAGTGCTTCATATTGAACTATTGGTCCAGTTGACAATAATATTAAAAATAATATTTAAACACATTGAAGGGGATGTCTGTTTTAAAAAAAATATATATATATATTTTTAATTACTTTATTAGGGAATTCTGAGTTATTGGTGCAGTCCCTCATTCAGGATCCTAGTCTATTAGCCAGAGCGTTAAGCGGCTTCAAGGAGCGTCCCTCACTGGAGGACCCAGCCCAACAACGCATTTCACGGACAGACCATTTATTTAATTGGGAACTGTGTAATGCTTCATTTCTCCTGTGGTGGCGCTGCAGGGAAATTGAACACTTTCCTCCAGGTTCCCTCTCGGATTACAGCTGATATCTGGGGGTGCTGAAACTGGACGCCCCGTAATCCGCTTATTCACTTTGGACCTTGGCGTTCTCCAAAGCAACCCCTTTCTAAATAGGGTTTCCAGTTTTCTATAAAAATCTCATTCACTGTATAATTAAAAGTTATGTAACCTAACAATGTGTTTAGTGCCTCAATTTCTTACCATTTTTAAGATCTGTGATTGCTGTCACTGAATGGCAAACAAAGATACATAGCCCGTTAATGGTTTATTCACACACGGCAGATTTTTTGCAAGCCCCATTCAGATGAACGGGACATTGTCAGAAATTTCTACAACAAATCTGCCATGTGTGAATATATCCCCTCAGCCTATCCGTGCCCCCTCTATTAATGATCCATGAATGTGTGTGCAGGGCGTGATCAAGACAGATTCAGCCTCTGATTATAAGCAATATTTCCAATTACTTTAAGCAAGCAGAGATCTTAAATGGTAGGTGGTTAAAACATAAAGTATAATAGATTGTTTTTAACTTTTCATTATAAATGTAATTGCCCAATGATCTCTGTAGTATGGAGACTAAACATGCCGATCCTCTGTTCTCCTGGGGGATAAGCCGCTGTTAGAGAGATCTTGCCGCGGTTTCTTCCCCCTCTCCCCATTTAAATAAACCGGCACAAAAAAACATTTTATAGTGGGATCAGGTGAAATAGCTGTTGGCCAAACAAACACTCTGCCAAAATCTATTGCATATGTATGGCCAGCTTTATGCCTCCATAACAGGTCAAGCTTCAGTTCCCCCATAACTGTGCCCGCAGCAGCGCCCATACACTTGCATTATTCACAAGTCTGAGCTGCTCTGTCTTCACATGACAATTAGCGATTACCACTGACGGATTAGGAACTGGTCCGCGCAACAGGATCGATTCTTCATCAGTTGTTTCTACGGGACAGCAGTGTGGTATCTGGGAATGAAGGGCAGGGCCGATTCTAGCTTTCCTGCTGCCTGAGGCGAAAATATAAATGGCGCCCGCCCCCCCCCCCCCCCGCCCCCCTCCACAAAAAAAAATAAAAAATTGTAAGTAAGAAACAACTTGTAAAGTGAAACAAGAAAATTAAAGCTGTGTGAACAAAAAAATACATTAGGGCCTGTTCACATCACCGTTCGCTTCCGTTCCGAGGTTCTGTCGGGTGAACCCCGCAACGGAAAGTGAAAGTGACAGCACAGCTTCCGTTTCAGTCACCATTGATCTCAATGTTGATGGAAACATCGCTAATGGCTTCTGTTCGTCACCAATCCGGCTGGTTTCCGACGGAATCAATAGCGGAGTCGACTACGGAACGGAATCGAACGGTGATGTGAACAGGCCCTTATTGAACATCATTGTTATAAACTGCAAGGTCTCATAATGCTACAGGCAATTGTGTAGTAAATATCCCTATGTTGCCCCAGCTATAAATACTAGTAAAATGACCAGGGCAACGTGTATCCAAAATTCAAACACAAAAATGAAAGAACAATGTCAGTGTTCAAACTTGTGTCAGGGCTCCTTTAATGGCTCTTTACAGTCAGTATAGTAACACATGCGGCTCTTTAGTCAGTATAGTAACGCACGCTGCACTTTACAGTCAGTATAGTAACACACGCTGCACTTTACAGTCAGTATAGTAACACATGCGGCACTTTACAGTCAGTATAGTAACACACGCGGCACTTTACAGTCAGTATAGTAACACATGCGGCACTTTACAGTCAGTATAGTAACACATGCGGCACTTTACAGTCAGTATAGTAACACATGCGGCACTTTACAGTCAGTATAGTAACGCGCGCTGCACTTTACAGTCAGTATAGTAACGCACGCTGCACTTTACAGTCAGTATAGTAACACATGCGGCACTTTACAGTCAGTATAGTAACACATGCGGCACTTTACAGTCAGTATAGTAACACATGCGGCACTTTACAGTCAGTATAGTAACGCATGCGGCACTTTACAGTCAGTATAGTAACACACGCTGCACTTTACAGTCAGTATAGTAACACATGCGGCACTTTACAGTCAGTATAGTAACACACGCGGCACTTTACAGTCAGTATAGTAACACATGCGGCACTTTACAGTCAGTATAGTAACACATGCGGAACTTTACAGTCAGTATAGTAACACATGCGGCACTTTACAGTCAGTATAGTAATGCGCGCTGCACTTTACAGTCAGTATAGTAACGCACGCTGCACTTTACAGTCAGTATAGTAACACATGCGGCACTTTACAGTCAGTATAGTAACACATGCGGCACTTTACAGTCGGTATAGTAACACATGCTGCACTTTACAGTCAGTATAGTAACGCATGCGGCACTTTACAGTCAGTATAGTAACGCACGCTGCACTTTACAGTCAGTATAGTAACACATGCGGCACTTTACAGTCAGTATAGTAACACATGCTGCACTTTACAGTCAGTATAGTAACACATGCGGCACTTTACAGTCAGTATAGTAACACATGCGGCACTTTACAGTCAGTATAGTAACACATGCGGCACTTTACAGTCAGTATAGTAACGCACGCTGCACTTTACAGTCAGTATAGTAACACATGCGGCACTTTACAGTCAGTATAGTAACACATGCTGCACTTTACAGTCAGTATAGTAACACATGCGGCACTTTACAGTCAGTATAGTAACACATGCGGCACTTTACAGTCAGTATAGTAACGCATGCGGCACTTTACAGTCAGTATAGTAACGCACGCTGCACTTTACAGTCAGTATAGTAACACATGCGGCACTTTACAGTCAGTATAGTAACACATGCTGCACTTTACAGTCAGTATAGTAACACATGCGGCACTTTACAGTCAGTATAGTAACACATGCGGCACTTTACAGTCAGTATAGTAACACATGCGGCACTTTACAGTCAGTATAGTAACGCACGCTGCACTTTACAGTCAGTATAGTAACACATGCGGCACTTTACAGTCAGTATAGTAACACATGCGGCACTTTACAGTCAGTATAGTAACACATGCTGCACTTTACAGTCAGTATAGTAACACATGCGGCACTTTACAGTCAGTATAGTAACACATGCGGCACTTTACAGTCAGTATAGTAACGCACGCTGCACTTTACAGTCAGTATAGTAACACATGCAGCACTTTACAGTCAGTATAGTAACACACGCGGCACATTTCAGTCAGTATAGTAACACATGCTGCTCTTTACAGTCAGTATAGTAACACACGCGGCACTTTACAGTCAGTATAGTAACACATGCGGCACTTTACAGTCAGTATAGTAACACATGCTGCACTTTACAGTCAGTATAGTAACACATGCTGCTCTTTACAGTCAGTATAGTAACACATGCGGCACTTTACAGTCAGTATAGTAACGCACGCTGCACTTTACAGTCAGTATAGTAACGCACGCTGCACTTTACAGTCAGTATAGTAACGCACGCTGCACTATACAGTCAGTATAGTAACACATGCTGCTCTTTAGGCCTCATTTACACGAGCGTATTATACGCGCGTGCGACGCGCGTGCTTTTCACGCGTGTCGTACGCACCTATAATAGTCTATGGGGCTGTTTAGACGATGCGTGAATTTTGCGCTGCGTGAGTGCGTTGCGTAAAACTCACGACATGTTCTATACTCTTGCGTTTTTCACGCAACACGCACCCATTGACTTCAATGGGTGCGTGAAAACAACGCATGCCACACGGACGGTCCTGCGTTGCATGCGCGAAAATCACGCAAGAGCTGTCAAAAGGATGAATGTAAACAGAAAAGCACCACGTGCTTTTCTGGTTACAAACATCCAAACGGAGTGTCAAATTAGAGATGAGCGCACCGAACTTCACCGGGTTCGACCGAACTCGTTTTGACCGAACCTGGCAAAAAATGTTCGGGTACGCGACGTCAGGAGACAGTCACTGCCCACGGTGCTCAAAGACTTAAACTGTTTCAGCACCATGGACAGTGTCTTTCGATCACAATATACATATACGTGTAAAAAAAAACAGAAGTTCGGACTTACCGATAAGTCCCGGCTCCTTCCTCCAGTCCGACCTCCCGGGATGACAATTCAGGCCAAGTGACAGCTGCAGCCAATCACAGGCCAAGCACAGGCTGCAGCCAATCACAGGCTGCAGCGGTCTCATGGCCTGCCGCGTCATCCTGGGAGGTGGGGCCGGATGACAAGAGAGGGACGCGTCACCAAGGCAACGGCCGGGAGACCGGACTGGAGGAAGCAGGCAGTTCATGGTAAGTTTGAACGTCTTTTTTTATTCACAGGTTGGTGTATATTGTGATCGGCATTCACTGTCGAGGGTGCTGAAAGAGTTACTGCCGATCAGTTAGCTCTTTCAGCACCTTGGACAGTGACGGGCGTCGACTACCTCATCTCTATGATGGCGGCTGCGCGAAAATCACGCAGCCGCGCATCATACACGGATGACACACGGAGCTGTCAATTGCCTTTTGCGCACGCAAAACGCAGCGTTTTTTTGCGCGCGCAAAACGCACACGCTCGTGTAAATCCGGCCTTACAGTCAGTATAGTAATACATGCGTCACTTTACAGTCAGTATAGTAAAACACGCGGCACTTTACAGTCAGTATAGTAATACATGCGGCACTTTACAGTCAGTATAGTAACACATGCAGCACTTTACAGTCAGTATAGTAACGCATGCGGCACTTTACAGTCAGTATAGTAACGCACGCTGCACTTTACAGTCAGTATAGTAACACATGCTGCTCTTTACAGTCAGTATAGTAACACATGCTGTACTTTACAGTCAGTATAGTAACACATGCGGCACTTTACAGTCAGTATAGTAACACATGCGGCACTTTACAGTCAGTATAGTAACACATGCTGCACTTTACAGTCAGTATAGTAACACATGCGGCACTTTACAGTCAGTATAGTAACACATGCGGCACTTTACAGTCAGTATAGTAACACATGCGGCACTTTACAGTCAGTATAGTAACACATGCGGCACTTTACAGTCAGTATAGTAACGCATGCGGCACTTTACAGTCAGTATAGTAACGCATGCTGCACTTTACAGTCAGTATAGTAACACATGCAGCACTTTACAGTCAGTATAGTAACGCACGCTGCACTTTACAGTCAGTATAGTAACGCACGCTGCACTTTACAGTCAGTATAGTAACGCATGCGGCACTTTACAGTCAGTATAGTAACACATGCTGCACTTTACAGTCAGTATAGTAACACATGCGGCACTTTACAGTCAGTATAGTAACGCACGCTGCACTTTACAGTCAATATAGTAACGCACGCTGCACTTTACAGTCAGTATAGTAACACACGCTGCACTTTACAGTCAGTATAGTAACGCATGCGGCACTTTACAGTCAGTATAGTAACACATGCGGCACTTTACAGTCAGTATAGTAACACATGCTGCTCTTTACAGTCAGTATAGTAACACATGCTGCACTTTACAGTCAGTATAGTAACACATGCAGCACTTTACAGTCAGTATAGTAACACATGCTGCACTTTACAGTCAGTATAGTAACACATGCGGCACTTTACAGTCAGTATAGAAACGCATGCTGCACTTTACAGTCAGTATAGTAAGGCATGCGGCACTTTACAGTCAGTATAGTAACGCACGCTGCACTTTACAGTCAGTATAGTAACGCATGCAGCACTTTACATTCAGTATAGTAACGCACGCTGCACTTTACAGTCAGTATAGTAACACATGCGCACTTTACAGTCAGTATAGTAACACATGCGGCACTTTACAGTCAGTATAGTAACACATGCGGCACTTTACAGTCAGTATAGTAACACATGCGGCACTTTACATTCAGTATAGTAACGCACGCTGCACTTTACAGTCAGTATAGTAACGCACGCTGCACTTTACAGTCAGTATAGTAACACATGCGGCACATTACAGTCAGTAAAGTAACACATGCGGCACTTTACAGTCAGTATAGTAAAACACGCTGCACTTTACAGTCAGTATAGTAACACATGCGGCACTTTACAGTCAGTATAGTAACATGCGGCACTTTACAGTCAGTATAGTAACGCACGCTGCACTTTACAGTCAGTATAGTAGCACATGCGGCACTTTACAGTCAGTATAGTAATGCACGCTGCACTTTACAGTCAGTATAGTAACGCACGCTGCACTTTACAGTCAGTATAGTAACACATGCTGCACTTTACAGTCAGTATAGTAACACATGCTGCACTTTACAGTCAGTATAGTAACACATGCGGCACTTTACAGTCAGTATAGTAACGCATGCGGCACTTTACAGTCAGTATAGTAACGCATGCTGCACTTTACAGTCAGTATAGTAACACATGCAGCACTTTACAGTCAGTATAGTAACGCACGCTGCACTTTACAGTCAGTATAGTAACGCACGCTGCACTTTACAGTCAGTATAGTAACACATGCGGCACTTTACAGTCAGTATAGTAACACATGCTGCACTTTACAGTCAGTATAGTAACACATGCGGCACTTTACAGTCAGTATAGTAACGCACGCTGCACTTTACAGTCAGTATAGTAACGCACGCTGCACTTTACAGTCAGTATAGTAACGCACGCTGCACTTTACAGTCAGTATAGTAACACATGCGGCACTTTACAGTCAGTATAGTAACACATGCTGCACTTTACAGTCAGTATAGTAACGCATGCTGCACTTTACAGTCAGTATAGTAACACACGCTGCACTTTACAGTCAGTATAGTAACGCATGCGGCACTTTACAGTCAGTATAGTAACGCACGCTGCACTTTACAGTCAGTATAGTAACGCACGCTGCACTTTACAGTCAGTATAGTAACACATGCGGCACTTTACAGTCAGTATAGTAACACATGCGGCACTTTACAGTCAGTATAGTAACACATGCGGCACTTTACAGTCAGTATAGTAACACATGCTGCTCTTTACAGTCAGTATAGTAACACATGCTGCACTTTACAGTCAGTATAGTAACACATGCGGCACTTTACAGTCAGTATAGTAACACATGCTGCTCTTTACAGTCAGTATAGTAACGCATGCTGCACTTTACAGTCAGTATAGTAACGCATGCTGCTCTTTACAGTCAGTATAGTAACGCATGCGGCACTTTACAGTCAGTATAGTAACGCACGCTGCACTTTACAGTCAGTATAGTAACGCATGCAGCACTTTACAGTCAGTATAGTAACGCATGCTGCACTTTACAGTCAGTATAGTAACACATGCGGCACTTTACAGTCAGTATAGTAACGCATGCTGCACTTTACAGTCAGTATAGTAAGGCATGCGGCACTTTACAGTCAGTATAGTAACGCACGCTGCACTTTACAGTCAGTATAGTAACACATGCGGCACTTTACAGTCAGTATAGTAACACATGCGGCACTTTACAGTCAGTATAGTAACGCATGCGGCACTTTACAGTCAGTATAGTAACGCACGCTGCACTTTACAGTCAGTATAGTAACGCACGCTGCACTTTACAGTCAGTATAGTAACGCACGCTGCACTTTACAGTCAGTATAGTAACACACGCTGCACTTTACAGTCAGTATAGTAACGCATGCGGCACTTTACAGTCAGTATAGTAACACATGCGGCACTTTACAGTCAGTATAGTAACACATGCTGCTCTTTACAGTCAGTATAGTAACACATGCTGCACTTTACAGTCAGTATAGTAACACATGCAGCACTTTACAGTCAGTATAGTAACACATGCTGCACTTTACAGTCAGTATAGTAACACATGCGGCACTTTACAGTCAGTATAGTAACGCATGCTGCACTTTACAGTCAGTATAGTAAGGCATGCGGCACTTTACAGTCAGTATAGTAACGCACGCTGCACTTTACAGTCAGTATAGTAACGCATGCAGCACTTTACATTCAGTATAGTAACGCACGCTGCACTTTACAGTCAGTATAGTAACACATGCGCACTTTACAGTCAGTATAGTAACACATGCGGCACTTTACAGTCAGTATAGTAACACATGCGGCACTTTACAGTCAGTATAGTAACGCATGCGGCACTTTACATTCAGTATAGTAACGCACGCTGCACTTTACAGTCAGTATAGTAACGCACGCTGCACTTTACAGTCAGTATAGTAACACATGCGGCACATTACAGTCAGTAAAGTAACACATGCGGCACTTTACAGTCAGTATAGTAAAACACGCTGCACTTTACAGTCAGTATAGTAACACATGCGGCACTTTACAGTCAGTATAGTAACATGCGGCACTTTACAGTCAGTATAGTAACGCACGCTGCACTTTACAGTCAGTATAGTAGCACATGCGGCACTTTACAGTCAGTATAGTAATGCACGCTGCACTTTACAGTCAGTATAGTAACGCACGCTGCACTTTACAGTCAGTATAGTAACACATGCTGCACTTTACAGTCAGTATAGTAACACATGCTGCACTTTACAGTCAGTATAGTAACGCACGCTGCACTTTACAGTCAGTATAGTAACACACGCTGCACTTTACAGTCAGTATAGTAATGCATGCTGCACTTTACAGTCAGTATAGTAACGCACGCTGCACTTTACAGTCAGTATAGTAACGCATGCTGCACTTTACAGTCAGTATAGTAATGCACGCTGCACTTTACAGTCAGTATAGTAACGCATGCTGCACTTTACAGTCAGTATAGTAACGCACGCTGCACTTTACAGTCAGTATAGTAACACATGCGGCACTTAACAGTCAGTATAGTAACGCACGCTGCACTTTACAGTCAGTATAGTAATGCATGCTGCACTTTACAGTCAGTATAGTAACGCACACTGCACTTTACAGTCAGTATAGTAACGCATGCACCACTTTACAGTCAGTATAGTAACACATGCGGCACTTTACAGTCAGTATAGTAACACACGCTGCACTTTACAGTCAGTATAGTAACACACGCGGCACTTTACAGTCAGTATAGTAACAGATGCGGCACTTTACAGTCAGTATAGTAACATGCGGCACTTTACAAACGCACGCTGCACTTTACAGTCAGTATAGTAACACATGCGGCACTTTACAGTCAGTATAGTAACGCACGCTGCACTTTACAGTCAGTATAGTAACGCATGCTGCACTTTACAGTCAGTATAGTAACGCACGCTGCACTTTACAGTCAGTATAGTAACACATGCGGCACTATACAGTCAGTATAGTAACGCACGCTGCACATTACAGTCAGTATAGTAACACATGCGGCACTTTACAGTCAGTATAGTAACACATGCGGCACTTTACAGTCAGTATAGTAACGCATGCTGCACTTTACAGTCAGTATAGTAACACATACAGCACTTTACAGTCAGTATAGTAACACATGCGGCACTTTACAGTCAGTATAGTAACGCATGCTGCACTTTAAGTCAGTATAGTAACACATGCGGCACTTTACAGTCAGTATAGTAACGCATGCTGCACTTTACAGTCAGTATAGTAACGCATGCTGCACTTTACAGTCAGTATAGTAACGCACGCTGCACTTTACAGTCAGTATAGTAACGCACGCTGCACTTTATAGTCAGTATAGTAACACATGCGGCACTTTACAGTCAGTATAGTAACATGCGGCACTTTACAGTCAGTATAGTAACGCACGCTGCACTTTACAGTCAGTATAGTAACACATGCTGCACTTTAAAGTCAGTATAGTAACACATGCTGCACTTTACAGTCAGTATAGTAACACATGCTGCACTTTACAGTCAGTGTAGTAACGCACGCTGCACTTTACTGTCAGTATAGGAACACATGCGACACTTTACAGTCAGTATAGTAACACATGCGGCACTTTACAGTCAGTATAGTAACGCATGCTGAACTTTACAGTCAGTATAGGAACACATGCGGCACCTTACAGTCAGTATAGGAACACATGCAGCACTTTACAGTCAGTATAGTAACACATGCGGCACTTTACAGTCAGTATAGTAACACATGCGGCACTTTACAGTCAGTATAGTAAAGCACGCTGCACTTTACAGTCAGTATAGTAACGCACGCTGCACTTTACAGTCAGTATAGTAACACATCAGCACTTTACAGTCAGTATAGTAACACATGCGGCACTTTACAGTCAGTATAGTAACGCGCACTGCACTTTACAGTCAGTATAGGAACACATGCGGCACTTTACAGTCAGTATAGTAACACATGCTGCACTGTACAGTCAGTATAGTAATGCCTGCTGCTCTTTACAGTCAGTTAAGTAACACATGCTGCTCTTTACAGTCAGTATAGTAACACATGCGGCACTTTACAGTCAGTATAGTAACACATGCGGCACTTTACAGTCAGTATAGTAACACATGCGGCACTTTACAGTCAGTATAGTAACACATGCAGCACTTTACAGTCAGTATAGTAACACATGCGGCACTTTACAGTCAGTATAGTAACACATGCACCACTTTACAGTCAGTATAGTAACACATGCGGCACTTTACAGTCAGTATAGTAATGCCTGCTGCTCTTTACAGTCAGTATAGTAACACATGCGGCACTTTACAGTCAGTATAGTAACACATGCTGCTCTTTACAGTCCGTATAGTAACACATGCGGCACTTTACAGTCAGTATAGTAACACATGCGGCACTTTACAGTCAGTATAGTAACGCACACTGCACTTTACAGTCAGTATAGTAACGCACACTGCACTTTACAGTCAGTATAGTAACGCACACTGCACTTTACAGTCAGTATAGGAACACATGCGGCACTTTACAGTCAGTATAGTAACACATGCGGCACTTTACAGTCAGTATAGTAACACACGCTGCACTTTACAGTCAGTATAGTAACACATGCAGCACCTCACAGTCAGTATAGGAACACATGCGGCACTTTACAGTCAGTATAGTAACACATGCGGCACTTTACAGTCAGTATAGTAACACATGCGGCACTTTACTGTCAGTATAGTAACACATGCGGCACTTTACAGTCAGTGTAGTAACACATGCGGCACTTTACAGTCAGTATAGTAACACATGCGGCACTTTACAGTCAGTATAGTAACGCACGCTGCACTTTACAGTCAGTATAGTAACACATGCTGCACTTTACAGTCAGTATAGTAACACACGCTGCTCTTTACAGTCAGTATAGTAACACATGCTGCACTTTACAGTCAGTATAGTAACACATGCTGCTCTTTACAGTCAGTATAGTAACACATGCTGCACTTTACAGTCAGTATAGTAACACATGCGGCACTTTACAGTCAGTATAGTAACACATGCTGCTCTTTACAGTCAGTATAGTAACGCATGCTGCACTTTACAGTCAGTATAGTAACGCATGCAGCACTTTACAGTCAGTATAGTAACGCATGCTGCACTTTACAGTCAGTATAGTAACGCACGCTGCACTTTACAGTCAGTATAGTAACACACGCTGCACTTTACAGTCAGTATAGTAACACATGCTGCACTTTACAGTCAGTATAGTAACACATGCGGCACTTTAGAGTCAGTATAGTAACACACGCTGCACTTTACAGTCAGTATAGTAACACATGCGGCACTTTACAGTCAGTATAGTAACACATGAGGCACTTTACAGTCAGTATAGTAACACATGCGGCACTTTACAGTCAGTATAGTAACACATGCTGCTCTTTACAGTGAGTATAGTAACACATGCTGCACTTTACAGTCAGTATAGTAACACATGCAGCACTTTACAGTCAGTATAGTAACACATGCGGCACTTTACAGTCAGTATAGTAACGCACGCTGCACTTTACAGTCAGTATAGTAACGCATGCTGCACTTTACAGTCAGTATAGTAACGCACGCTGCTCTTTACAGTCAGTATAGTAACGCATGCTGCACTTTACAGTCAGTATAGTAACACATGCTGCTCTTTACAGTCAGTATAGTAACGCATGCGGTACTTTACAGTCAGTATAGTAACACATGCTGCACTTTACAGTCAGTATAGTAACACATGCGGCACTTTACATTCAGTATAGTAATGCACGCTGCACTTTACAGTCAGTATAGTAACGCACGCTGCACTTTACAGTCAGTATAGTAACGCACGCTGCACTTTACAGTCAGTATAGTAACGCATGCAGCACTTTACAGTCAGTAAAGTAACACATGCGGCACTTTACAGTCAGTATAGTAACGCACGCTGCACTTTACAGTCAGTATAGTAACGCACGCTGCACTTTACAGTCAGTATAGTAACACACGCTGCACTTTACAGTCAGTATAGTAACGCATGCTGCACTTTAGAGTCAGTATAGTAACACACGCTGCACTTTACAGTCAGTATAGTAACACATGCGGCACTTTACAGTCAGTATAGTAACACATGAGGCACTTTACAGTCAGTATAGTAACACATGCGGCACTTTACAGTCAGTATAGTAACACATGCTGCTCTTTACAGTGAGTATAGTAACACATGCTGCACTTTACAGTCAGTATAGTAACACATGCAGCACTTTACAGTCAGTATAGTAACACATGCGGCACTTTACAGTCAGTATAGTAACGCACGCTGCACTTTACAGTCAGTATAGTAACGCACGATGCACTTTACAGTCAGTATAGTAACACATGCTGCTCTTTACAGTCAGTACAGTAACACATGCGGCACTTTACAGTCAGTATAGTAACACATGCTGCACTTTACAGTCAGTATAGTAACACACGCTGCACTTTACAGTCAGTACAGTAACACATGCGGCACTTTACAGTCAGTATAGTAACACATGCGGCACTTTACAGTCAGTACAGTAACACATGCTGCTCTTTACAGTCAGTATAGTAACACACGCTGCACTTTACAGTCAGTATAGTAACACATGCGGCACTTTACAGTCAGTATAGTAACGCATGCTGCACTTTACAGTCAGTATAGTAAGGCACGCGGCACTTTACAGTCAGTATAGTAACGCACGCTGCACTTTACAGTCAGTATAGTAACGCATGCGGCACTTTACATTCAGTATAGTAACGCACGCTGCACTTTACAGTCAGTATAGTAACACATGCGCACTTTACATTCAGTATAGTAACGCACGCTGCACTTTACAGTCAGCATAGTAACGCATGCGGCACTTTACAGTCAGTAAAGTAACACATGCGGCACTTTACAGTCAGTATAGTAACGCACGCTGCACTTTACAGTCAGTATAGTAACGCACGCTGCACTTTACAGTCAGTATAGTAACACACGCTGCACTTTACAGTCAGTATAGTAACGCATGCTGCACTTTACAGTCAGTATAGTAACACACGCTGCACTTTACAGTCAGTATAGTAACACATGCGGCACTTTACAGTCAGTATAGTAACACATGAGGCACTTTACAGTCAGTATAGTAACACATGCGGCACTTTACAGTCAGTATAGTAACACATGCTGCTCTTTACAGTGAGTATAGTAACACATGCTGCACTTTACAGTCAGTATAGTAACACATGCAGCACTTTACAGTCAGTATAGTAACACATGCGGCACTTTACAGTCAGTATAGTAACGCACGCTGCACTTTACAGTCAGTATAGTAACGCATGCTGCACTTTACAGTCAGTATAGTAACGCATGCTGCACTTTACAGTCAGTATAGTAACACATGCTGCTCTTTACAGTCAGTATAGTAACGCATGCGGCACTTTACAGTCAGTATAGTAACACATGCTGCACTTTACAGTCAGTATAGTAACACATGCTGCACTTTACAGTCAGTATAGTAACACACGATGCACTTTACAGTCAGTATAGTAACACATGCTGCTCTTTACAGTCAGTACAGTAACACATGCGGCACTTTACAGTCAGTATAGTAACACATGCTGCACTTTACAGTCAGTATAGTAACATACGCTGCACTTTACAGTCAGTACAGTAACACATGCGGCACTTTACAGTCAGTATAGTAACACATGCGGCACTTTACAGTCAGTACAGTAACACATGCTGCTCTTTACAGTCAGTATAGTAACACACGCTGCACTTTACAGTCAGTATAGTAACACATGCGGCACTTTACAGTCAGTATAGTAACACATGCAGCACTTTACAGTCAGTATAGTAACACATGCGGCACTTTACAGTCAGTATAGTAACACATGCGGCACTTTACAGTCAGTATAGTAACACATGCGGCACTTTACAGTCAGTATAGTAACACATGCGGCACTTTACAGTCAGTATAGTAACGCACGCTGCACTTTACAGTCAGTATAGTAACGCACGCTGCACTTTACAGTCAGTATAGTAACGCACGCTGCACTTTACAGTCAGTATAGTAACACATGCGGCACTTTACAGTCAGTATAGTAACGCATGCTGCACTTTACAGTCAGTATAGTAAGGCACGCGGCACTTTACAGTCAGTATAGTAACGCACGCTGCACTTTACAGTCAGTATAGTAACGCATGCGGCACTTTACATTCAGTATAGTAACGCACGCTGCACTTTACAGTCAGCATAGTAACGCACGCTGCACTTTACAGTCAGTATAGTAACACATGCGGCACTTTACAGTCAGTATAGTAACACATGCGGCACTTTACAGTCAGTATAGTAACACATGCGGCACTTTACATTCAGTATAGTAACGCACGCTGCACTTTACAGTCAGTATAGTAACGCACGCTGCACTTTACAGTCAGTATAGTAACGCACGCTGCACTTTACAGTCAGTATAGTAACGCACGCTGCACTTTACAGTCAGTATAGTAACACATGCAGCACTTTACAGTCAGTAAAGTAACACATGCGGCACTTTACAGTCAGTATAGTAACGCACGCTGCACTTTACTGTCAGTATAGTAACACACGCTGCACTTTACAGTCAGTATAGTAACGCACGCTGCACTTTACAGTCAGTATAGTAACACATGCGGCACTTTACAGTCAGTATAGTAACGCACGCTGCACTTTACAGTCAGTATAGTAACGCACGCTGCACTTTACAGTCAGTATAGTAACGCACGCTGCACTTTACAGTCAGTATAGTAACGCATGCTGCACTTTACAGTCAGTATAGTAACACACGCTGCACTTTACAGTCAGTATAGTAACACATGCGGCACTTTACAGTCAGTATAGTAACACATGCGGCACTTTACAGTCAGAATAGTAACGCATGCTGCACTTTACAGTCAGTATAGTAAGGCACGCGGCACTTTACAGTCAGTATAGTAACGCACGCTGCACTTTACAGTAAGTATAGTAACACATGCTGCTCTTTACAGTCAGTATAGTAACACATGCGGCACTTTACATTCAGTATAGTAACGCACGCTGCACTTTACAGTCAGTATAGTAACACATGCGCACTTTACATTCAGTATAGTAACGCACGCTGCACTTTACAGTCAGCATAGTAACGCATGCAGCACTTTACAGTCAGTAAAGTAACACATGCGGAACTTTACAGTCAGTATAGTAACGCACGCTGCACTTTACAGTCAGTATAGTAACGCACGCTGCACTTTACAGTCAGTATAGTAACACACGCTGCACTTTACAGTCAGTATAGTAACGCATGCTGCACTTTACAGTCAGTATAGTAACACATGCGGCACTTTACAGTCAGTATAGTAACACATGAGGCACTTTACAGTCAGTATAGTAACACATGCGGCACTTTACAGTCAGTATAGTAACACATGCTGCTCTTTACAGTGAGTATAGTAACACATGCTGCACTTTACAGTCAGTATAGTAACACATGCAGCACTTTACAGTCAGTATAGTAACACATGCGGCACTTTACAGTCAGTATAGTAACGCACGCTGCACTTTACAGTCAGTATAGTAACGCACGCTGCACTTTACAGTCAGTATAGTAACACACGCTGCACTTTACAGTCAGTATAGTAACGCACGCTGCACTTTACAGTCAGTATAGTAACACATGCGGCACTTTACAGTCAGTATAGTAACACATGAGGCACTTTACAGTCAGTATAGTAACACATGCGGCACTTTACAGTCAGTATAGTAACACATGCTGCTCTTTACAGTGAGTATAGTAACACATGCTGCACTTTACAGTCAGTATAGTAACACATGCAGCACTTTACAGTCAGTATAGTAACACATGCGGCACTTTACAGTCAGTATAGTAACGCACGCTGCACTTTACAGTCAGTATAGTAACGCATGCTGCACTTTACAGTCAGTATTATAACACATGCTGCACTTTACAGTCAGTATAGTAACACATGCTGCTCTTTACAGTCAGTATAGTAACGCATGCGGCACTTTACAGTCAGTATAGTAACACATGCTGCACTTTACAGTCAGTATAGTAACACATGCTGCACTTTACAGTCAGTATAGTAACGCACGATGCACTTTACAGTCAGTATAGTAACACATGCTGCTCTTTACAGTCAGTACAGTAACACATGCGGCACTTTACAGTCAGTATAGTAACACATGCTGCACTTTACAGTCAGTATAGTAACACACGCTGCACTTTACAGTCAGTACAGTAACACATGCGGCACTTTACAGTCAGTATAGTAACACATGCGGCACTTTACAGTCAGTATAGTAACGCACGCTGCACTTTACAGTCAGTATAGTAACACATGCGGCACTTTACAGTCAGTATAGTAACGCATGCTGCACTTTACAGTCAGTATAGTAAGGCACGCGGCACTTTACAGTCAGTATAGTAACGCACGCTGCACTTTACAGTCAGTATAGTAACACATGCTGCACTTTACAGTCAGCATAGTAACGCACGCTGCACTTTACAGTCAGTATAGTAACACATGCGGCACTTTACAGTCAGTATAGTAACACATGCGGCACTTTACAGTCAGTATAGTAACACATGCGGCACTTTACATTCAGTATAGTAATGCACGCTGCACTTTACAGTCAGTATAGTAACGCACGCTGCACTTTACAGTCAGTATAGTAACGCACGCTGCACTTTACAGTCAGTATAGTAACACACGCTGCACTTTACAGTCAGTATAGTAACGCATGCTGCACTTTACAGTCAGTATAGTAACACACGCTGCACTTTACAGTCAGTATAGTAACACATGCGGCACTTTACAGTCAGTATAGTAACACATGAGGCACTTTACAGTCAGTATAGTAACACATGCGGCACTTTACAGTCAGTATAGTAACACATGCTGCTCTTTACAGTGAGTATAGTAACACATGCTGCACTTTACAGTCAGTATAGTAACACATGCAGCACTTTACAGTCAGTATAGTAACACATGCTGCTCTTTACAGTCAGTATAGTAACGCATGCGGCACTTTACAGTCAGTATAGTAACACATGCTGCACTTTACAGTCAGTATAGTAACACATGCTGCACTTTACAGTCAGTATAGTAACGCACGATGCACTTGACAGTCAGTATAGTAACACATGCTGCACTTTACAGTCAGTATAGTAACACACGCTGCACTTTACAGTCAGTACAGTAACACATGCGGCACTTTACAGTCAGTATAGTAACACATGCGGCACTTTACAGTCAGTACAGTAACACATGCTGCTCTTTACAGTCAGTAAAGTAACACACGCTGCACTTTACAGTCAGTATAGTAACGCACGCTGCACTTTACAGTCAGTATAGTAACGCACGCTGCACTTTACAGTCAGTATAGTAACGCATGCTGCACTTTACAGTCAGTATAGTAAGGCATGCGGCACTTTACAGTCAGTGTAGTAACGCACGCTGCACTTTACAGTCAGTATAGGAACACATGCTGCACTTTACAGTCAGTATAGGAACACATGCAGCACTTTACAGTCAGTATAGTAACGCACGCTGCACTTTACAGTCAGTATAGGAACACATGCGGCACCTTACAGTCAGTATAGGAACACATGCGGCACTTTACAGTCAGTATAGTAACACATGCGGCACTTTACAGTCAGTATAGTAACACATGCTGCACTTTACAGTCAGTATAGTAACGCACGCTGCACTTTACAGTCAGTATAGTAACACATGCGGCACTTTACAGTCAGTATAGTAACACATGCGGCACTTTACAGTCCGTATAGTAACACATGCGGCACTTTACAGTCAGTATAGTAACACATGCGGCACTTTACAGTCAGTATAGTAAAGCACGCTGCACTTTACAGTCAGTATAGTAAAGCACGCTGCACTTTACAGTCAGTATAGTAACGCAAGCTGCACTTTACAGTCAGTATAGTAACGCATGCTGCACTTTACAGTCAGTATAGTAACGCACGCTGCACTTTACAGTCAGTATAGTAACACATGCGGCACTTTACAGTCAGTATAGTAACACATGCGGCACTTTACAGTCAGTATAGTAACGCATGCGGCACTTTACAGTCAGTATAGTAACGCGTGCTGCACTTTACAGTCAGTATAGGAACACATGCGGCACTTTACAGTCAGTATAGTAACACATGCTGCACTGTACAGTCAGTATAGTAATGCCTGCTGCTCTTTACAGTCAGTTAAGTAACACATGCTGCTCTTTACAGTCAGTATAGTAACACATGCGGCACTTTACAGTCAGTATAGTAACACATGCGGCACTTTACAGTCAGTATAGTAACACATGCGGCACTTTACAGTCAGTATAGTAACACATGCAGCACTTTACAGTCAGTATAGTAACACATGCGGCACTTTACAGTCAGTATAGTAACACATGCACCACTTTACAGTCAGTATAGTAACACATGCGGCACTTTACAGTCAGTATAGTAATGCCTGCTGCTCTTTACAGTCAGTATAGTAACACATGCGGCACTTTACAGTCAGTACAGTAACACATGCTGCTCTTTACAGTCAGTATAGTAACACATGCGGCACTTTACAGTCAGTATAGTAACGCACACTGCACTTTACAGTCAGTATAGTAACGCACACTGCACTTTACAGTCAGTATAGTAACACATGCGGCACTTTACAGTCAGTATAGTAACGCACGCTGCACTTTACAGTCAGTATAGTAACACATGCGGCACTTTACAGTCAGTATAGTAACGCACGCTGCACTTTACAGTCAGTATAGTAACACATGCTGCACTTTACAGTCAGTATAGTAACACACGCTGCTCTTTACAGTCAGTATAGTAACACATGCTGCACTTTACAGTCAGTATAGTAACACATGCTGCTCTTTACAGTCAGTATAGTAACACATGCTGCACTTTACAGTCAGTATAGTAATACATGCGGCACTTTACATTCAGTATAGTAACGCACGCTGCACTTTACAGTCAGTATAGTAGCACATGCGGCACTTTACAGTCAGTATAGTAACACACGCTGCTCTTTACAGTCAGTACAGTAACGCACGCTGCACTTTACAGTCAGTATAGTAACACATGCAGCACTTTACAGTCAGTATAGTAACACATGCAGCACTTTACAGTCAGTATAGTAACACATGCTGCACTTTACAGTCAGTATAGTAACACATGCTGCTCTTTACAGTCAGTATAGTAACACATGCTGCACTTTACAGTCAGTATAGTAATACATGCGGCACTTTACATTCAGTATAGTAACGCACGCTGCACTTTACAGTCAGTATAGTAGCACATGCGGCACTTTACAGTCAGTATAGTAATGCACGCTGCACTTTACAGTCAGTATAGTAACGCATGCTGCACTTTACAGTCAGTATAGTAACGCATGCTGCACTTTACAGTCAGTATAGTAATACATGCGGCACTTTACAGTCAGTATAGTAACACATGCGGCACTTTACAGTCAGTATAGTAATGCATGCTGCACTTTACAGTCAGTATAGTAACGCACGCTGCACTTTACAGTCAGTATAGTAACACATGCTGCACTTTACAGTCAGTATAGTAACACATGCTGCACTTTACAGTCAGTATAGTAACGCACGCTGCACTTTACAGTCAGTATAGTAACGCACGCTGCACTTTACAGTCAGTATAGTAATGCATGCTGCACTTTACAGTCAGTATAGTAACGCACGCTGCACTTTACAGTCAGTATAGTAACGCATGCTGCACTTTACAGTCAGTATAGTAATGCACGCTGCACTTTACAGTCAGTATAGTAACATGCGGCACTTTACAGTCAGTATAGTAACGCACACTGCACTTTACAGTCAGTATAGTAACACATGCGTCACTTGTCAGTATAGTAATGCATGCTGCACTTTACAGTCAGTATAGTAATGCACGCTGCACTTTACAGTCAGTATAGTAACGCACGCTGCACTTTACAGTCAGTATAGTAACGCACGCTGCACTTTACAGTCATTATAGTAACGCATGCTGCACTTTACAGTCAGTATAGTAACGCACACTGCACTTTACAGTCAGTATAGTAACACATGCTGCACTTTACAGTCAGTATAGTAACGCACGCTGCACTTTACAGTCAGTATAGTAAAGCACGCTGCACTTTACAGTCAGTATAGTAACACATGCGGCACTTTACAGTCAGTATAGTAACACATGCGGCACTTTACAGTCAGTATAGTAACGCACGCTGCATTTTACAGTCAGTATAGTAACGCATGCTGCACTTTACAGTCAGTATAGTAACGCACGCTGCACTTTACAGTCAGTATAGTAATGCATGCTGCACTTTACAGTCAGTATAGTAACGCACGCTGCACTTTACAGTCAGTATAGTAACGCATGCTGCACTTTACAGTCAGTATAGTAACGCATGCTGCACTTTACAGTCAGTATAGTAACACATGCTGCACTTTACAGTCAGTATAGTAACACATGCTGCACTTTACAGTCAGTATAGTAACGCACGCTGCACTTTACAGTCAGTATAGTAACACATGCGGCACTTGTCAGTATAGTAACGCACGCTGCACTTTACAGTCAGTATAGTAATGCATGCTGCACTTTACAGTCAGTATAGTAACGCACGCTGCACTTTACAGTCAGTATAGTAATGCATGCTGCACTTTACAGTCAGTATAGTAACACATGCAGCACTTTACAGTCAGTATAGTAACACATGCGGCACTTTACAGTCAGTATAGTAACACATGCGGCACTTTACAGTCACTATAGTAACGCATGCTGCACTTTACAGTCAGTATAGTAACGCATGCTGCACTTTACAGTCAGTATAGTAACGCACGCTGCACTTTACAGTCAGTATAGTAACGCACGCTGCACTTTACAGTCAGTATAGCAACACATGCGGCACTTTACAGTCAGTATAGTAACATGCGGCACTTTACAGTCAATATAGTAACGCACGCTGCACTTTACAGTCAGTATAGTAACGCACAATGCACTATACAGTCAGTATAGTAACACATGCGGCACTTTACAGTCAGTATAGTAACGCATGCTGCACTTTACAGTCAGTATAGTAACACATGCGGCACTTTACAGTCAGTATAGTAATGCACAATGCACTTTACAGTCAGTATAGTAATGCATGCTGCACTTTACAGTCAGTATAGTAAAGCACGCTGCACTTTACAGTCAGTATAGTAACGCATGCGGCACTTTACAGTCAGTATAGTAATGCATGCGGCACTTTACAGTCAGTATAGTAACGCACGCGGCACTTTACAGTCAATATAGTAACGCACAATGCACTATACAGTCAGTATAGTAACACATGCGGCACTTTACAGTCAGTATAGTAACGCACGCTGCACTTTACAGTCAGTATAGTAACGCACGCTGCACTTTACAGTCAGTATAGTAACGCACGCTGCACTTTACAGTCAGTATAGTAACGCACGCTGCACTTTACAGTCAGTATAGTAACACACGCGGCACCTTACAGTCAGTATAGTAACACATGCGGCACTTTACTGTCAGTATAGTAACACATGTGGCACTTTACAGTCAGTGTAGTAACACATGCGGCACTTTACAGTCAGTATAGTAACACATGCGGCACTTTACAGTCAGTATAGTAACGCATGCTGCACTTTACAGTCAGTATAGTAACGCATGCGGCACCTTACAGTCAGTATAGTAACACATGCGGCACTTTACAGTCAGTATAGTAACGCATTCGCCACTTTACAGTCAGTATAGTAACGCATGCGGCACTTTACAGTCAGTATAGTAACGCATTCGGCACTTTACAGTCAGTATAGTAACGCATTCGGCACTTTACAGTCAGTATAGTAACACATGCGGCACTTTACAGTCAGTATAGTAACGCATTCGGCACTTTACAGTCAGTATAGTAACACATGCTGCACTTTACAGTCAGTATAGTAACACATGCAGCACTTTACATTCAGTATAGTAACGCACGCTGCACTTCACAGTCAGTATAGTAACACATGCACCACTTTACAGTCAGTATAGTAACACATGCGGCACTTTACAGTCAGTATAGTAACACATGCTGCACTTTACAGTCAGTATAGTAACACATGCAGCACTTTACAGACAGTATAGTAACGCACGCTGCACTTCACAGTCAGTATAGTAACACATGCACCACTTTACAGTCAGTATAGTAACACATGCGGCACTTTACAGTCAGTATAGTAACACATGCTGCACTTTACAGTCAGTATAGTAACACATGCAGCACTTTACAGACAGTATAGTAACGCACGCTGCACTTCACAGTCAGTATAGTAACACATGCGGCACTTTACAGTCAGTATAGTAACGCCTGCTGCTTTTTACAGTCAGTATAGTAACACATGCTGCTCTTTACAGTCAGTATAGTAACACATGCGGCACTTTACAGTCAGTATAGTAACACATGCGGCACTTTACAGTCAGTATAGTAACACATGCGGCACTTTACAGTCAGTATAGTAACACATGCGGCACTTTACAGTCAGTATAGTAACACATGCGGCACTTTACAGTCAGTATAGTAACGCATTCGGCACTTTACAGTCAGTATAGTAACACATTCGGCACTTTACAGTCAGTATAGTAACACATGCTGCACTTTACAGTCAGTATAGTAACACATGCAGCACTTTACATTCAGTATAGTAACGCACGCTGCACTTCACAGTCAGTATAGTAACACATGCACCACTTTACAGTCAGTATAGTAACACATGCGGCACTTTACAGTCAGTATAGTAACACATGCTGCACTTTACAGTCAGTATAGTAACACATGCAGCACTTTACAGACAGTATAGTAACGCACGCTGCACTTCACAGTCAGTATAGTAACACATGCACCACTTTACAGTCAGTATAGTAACACATGCGGCACTTTACAGTCAGTATAGTAACGCCTGCTGCTTTTTACAGTCAGTATAGTAACACATGCTGCTCTTTACAGTCAGTATAGTAACACATGCGGCACTTTACAGTCAGTATAGTAACACATGCGGCACTTTACAGTCAGTATAGTAACACATGCGGCACTTTACAGTCAGTATAGTAACACATGCGGCACTTTACAGTCAGTATAGTAACACATGCGGCACTTTACAGTCAGTATAGTAACACATGCGGCACTTTACAGTCAGTATAGTAACACATGCGGCACTTTACAGTCAGTATAGTAACGCACGCGGCACTTTACAGTCAGTATAGTAACGCACGCTGCACTTTACAGTCAGTATAGGAACACATGCGGCACTTTACAGTCAGTATAGTAACACATGCGGCACTTTACAGTCAGTATAGTAACGCACGCTGCACTTTACAGTCAGTATAGTAACGCATGCGGCACTTTACCGTCAGTATAGTAACGCACGCTGCACTTTACAGTCAGTATAGGAACACATGCGGCACTTTACAGTCAGTATAGTAACGCACGCTGCACTTTACAGTCAGTATAGTAACACATGCTGCTCTTTACAGTCAGTATAGTAACACATGCGGCGCTTTACAGTCAGTATAGTAACACATGCAGCACTTTACAGTCAGTATAGTAATGCCTGCTGCTCTTTACAGTCAGTATAGTAACACATGCGGCACTTTACAGTCAGTATAGTAACACATGCTGCTCTTTACAGTCAGTATAGTAACACATGCGGCACTTTACAGTCAGTATAGTAACACATGCGGCACTTTACAGTCAGTATAGTAACACATGCGGCACTTTACAGTCAGTATAGTAACGCACACTGCACTTTACAGTCAGTATATTAACGCACGCTGCACTTTACAGTCAGTATAGTAACACATGCGGCACTTTACAGTCATTATAGTAACACACGCGGCACTTTACAGTCAGTATAGTAACGCACGTGGCACTTTACCGTCAGTATAGTAACGCACGCTGCACTTTACAGTCAGTATAGGAACACATGCGGCACTTTACAGTCAGTATAGTAACGCACGCTGCACTTTACAGTCAGTATAGTAACGCATGTGGCACTTTACAGTCAGTATAGTAACGCGCGCGGCACTTTACAGTCAGTATAGGAACACATGCTGCACTTTACAGTCAGTATAGTAACACATGCAGCACTTTACAGTCAGTATAGTAACGCACGCTGCACTTCACAGTCAGTATAGTAACACATGCACCACTTTACAGTCAGTATAGTAACACATGCGGCACTTTACAGTCAGTATAGTAATGCCTGCTGCTTTTTACAGTCAGTATAGTAACACATGCGGCACTTTACAGTCAGTATAGTAACACATGCAGCACTTTACAGTCAGTATAGTAACACATGCGGCACTTTACAGTCAGTATAGTAACACATGCAGCACTTTACAGTCAGTATAGTAACACATGCACCACTTTACAGTCAGTATAGTAACACATGCTGCACTTTACAGTCAGTATAGTAACACATGCACCACTTTACAGTCAGTATAGTAACACATGCAGCACTTTACAGTCAGTATAGTAACACATGCGGCACTTTACAGTCAGTATAGTAACACATGCGGCACTTTACAGTCAGTATAGTAACACATGCACCACTTTACAGTCAGTATAGTAACACATGCTGCACTTTACAGTCAGTATAGTAACACATGCACCACTTTACAGTCAGTATAGTAACACATGCTGCACTTTACAGTCAGTATAGTAACGCACGCTGCACTTTACAGTCAGTATAGTAACACATGCGGCACTTTACAGTCAGTATAGTAACACATGCGCCACTTTACAGTCAGTATAGTAACGCACGCTGCACTTTACAGTCAGTATAGTAACACATGCGGCACTTTACAGTCAGTATAGGAACACATGCGGCACCTTACAGTCAGTATAGGAACACATGCGGCACTTTACAGTCAGTATAGGAACACATGCGGCACTTTACAGTCAGTATAGTAACACATGCGGCACTTTACAGTCAGTATAGTAACACATGCGGCACTTTACAGTCAGTATAGTAACACATGCGGCACTTTACAGTCAGTATAGTAACACATGCGGCACTTTACAGTCAGTATAGTAACGCACGCTGCACTTTACAGTCAGTATAGTAACCCCAGGCGGCACTTTACAGTCAGTATAGGAACACATGCGGCACTTTACAGTCAGTATAGTAACACATGCAGCACTTTACAGTCAGTATAGTAACACATGCGGCACTTTACAGTCAGTATAGTAACACATGCGGCACTTTACAGTCAGTATAGTAACACATGCGGCACTTTACAGTCACTATAGTAACACATGCGGCACTTTACAGTCAGTATAGTAACGCACGCTGCACTTTACAGTCAGTATAGTAACGCACGCTGCACTTTACAGTCAGTATAGTAACACATGCGGCACTTTACTGTCAGTATAGTAACACACGCTGCACTTTACAGTCAGTATAGTAACACATGCGGCACTTTACTGTCAGTATAGTAACACACGCTGCACTTTACAGTCAGTATAGTAACACATGCGGCACTTTACTGTCAGTATAGTAACACACGCTGCACTTTACAGTCAGTATAGTAACACATGCAGCACTTTACAGTCAGTATAGTAACACATGCGGCACTTTACAGTCAGTATAGTAACGCATGCAGCACTTTACAGTCAGTATAGTAACACATGCGGCACTTTACAGTCAGTATAGTAACACATGCGGCACTTTACAGTCAGTATAGTAACACATGCGGCACTTTACAGTCAGTATAGTAACACATGCGGCACTTTACAGTCAGTATAGTAACACATGCTGCTCTTTACAGTCAGTATAGTAACACATGCGGCACTTTACAGTCAGTATAGTAACACATGCGGCACTTTACAGTCAGTATAGTAACAATTGCTGCACTTTACAGTCAGTATAGTAACGCACGCTGCACTTTACAGTCAGTATAGTAACACATGCGGCACTTTACAGTCAGTATAGTAACGCACGCTGCACTTTACAGTCAGTACAGTAACACATGCGGCACTTTACAGTCAGTATAGGAACACATGCTGCACTTTACAGTCAGTACAGTAACACATGCGGCACTTTACAGTCAGTATAGGAACACATGCGGCACCTTACAGTCAGTATAGGAACACATGCGGCACTTTACAGTCAGTATAGGAACACATGCGGCACTTTACAGTCAGTATAGGAACACATGCGGCACTTTACAGTCAGTATAGTAACACACGCGGCACTTTACAGTCAGTATAGTAACACATGCGGCACTTTACAGTCAGTATAGTAACACATGCGGCACTTTACAGTCAGTATAGTAACGCATGTTGAACTTTCTTTCTGTCCACGTCTATTGGATCTGTACTACCAATCCGTAATATTTGTAAACCGAAACTGCACAGACCAGACTAGGAATGAATGTGATCATTGAGCCAGTAATATAATCTGAAAACTATTCACTGCATGTTCAGGTCCTAAAGAGGCTCTGTCACCAGATTTTGCAACCCCTATCTCCTATTGCAGCAGATCGGCGCTGCAATGTAGACAAGAGTAACGTTTTTTTTATTTTTAAAACGAGCATTTTTGGCCAAGTTATGACCGTTTTTATATTTATGCAAATGAGGCTTTCTAAAGTACAACTGGGCGTGTATTGTGTGCGTACATCTGGGCGTTTTTACTTCTTTTACTAGCTGGGCGTTGTGTATAGAAGTGAATGATGCTGACGAATCAGCATCATCCATTTCTCTTCACAACGCCCAGCTTCTGGCAGTGCACAGACACACAGCGTGTTCTCGCGAGATCACGCTGTGACGTCACTCACTTCCTGCCCCAGGTCCTGCATCGTGTCGGACGAGCGAGGACACATCGGCACCAGAGGCTACAGTTGATTCTGCAGCAGCATCGGCGTTTGCAGGTAAGTCGATGTAGCTACTTACCTGCAAACGCTGATGTTGCTGCAGAATCAACTGTAGCCTCTGGTGCCGATGTGTCCTCGCTCGTCCGACACGATGCAGGACCTGGGGCAGGAAGTGAGTGACGTCACAGCGTGATCTCGCGAGGACACGCTGTGTGTCTGTGAACAGCCAGAAGCTGGGCGTTGTGAAGAGAAGTGGATGATGCTGATTCGTCAGCATCATACACTCCCATTCACAACGCCCAGCTAGTAAAAGAAGTAAAAACGCCCCGATGTACGCACATAATACACGCCCAGTTGTACTTTTACTTTAAACACGCCCAGTTGTACTTTAGAAAGGCTCATTTGCATAAATATAAAAATGGTCATATTGCAGCGCCGATCTGCTGCAATAGCAGATAGGGGTTGCAAAATCTGGTGACAGAGACTCTTTAAAGGGGTTGCCCCAATATTAAATGTTATCCCCTCTCTACAGGACAGGACATAACATGCTGATCAGTGGGGCTCCCTCGTACCCCTGAGTTAATGACGATGGAGGTCAAGCATACACCCTGCCGCTCCAGTTACTCAGGGGTACAAGGGACCACCGTTCCAGTTATCAGTGGGGGTCCCAGTGGTCAGACCCCCACCGATCAGCATGTTATGTCCTGTCCTGTAGACGGGATAACATTTAATCTTGGAACAACCCCTTTAACTGCAAGGGGCAAAAATGTATATTTAAAAAAAAAGGCATATGGAACAGAAGCAAAGCAAAAAATAAACTGCGCACAACCTATAAATAAATATATACCAGCAGTGTATATACCGCACAGATCAATATATAGCAGCAGTGTATATACCGCACATATAAATATATACCAGCAGTGTATATACCGCTCTGATCCATATATAGCAGCAGTGAATATACCGCACAGATCCATATATAGCAGCAGTGTATATACCGCACAGATCAATATATAGCAGCAGTGTATATACCGCACATATAAATATATACCAGCAGTGTATATACCGCTCTGATCCATATATAGCAGCAGTGAATATACCGCACAGATCCATATATAGCAGCAGTGTATATACCGCACAGATCCATATATTGCAGCAGTGTATATACCGCACAGATCCATATATAGCAGCAGTGAATATACCGCACAGATCCATATATAGCAGCAGTGAATATACCGCACATATAAATATATACCAGTAGTGAATATACCGCACAGATCCATATATAGCAGCAGTGTATATACCGCACATATAAATATATACCAGCAGTGTATATACCGCACAGATCCATATATACCAGCAGTGTATATACCGCACAGATCAATATATAGCAGCAGTGTATATACCGCACATATAAATATATACCAGCAGTGTATATACCGCACAGATCCATATATAGCAGCAGTGAATATACCGCACAGATCAATATATAGCAGCAGTGTATATACCGCACAGATCCATATATAGCAGCAGTGTATATACCGCACAGATCCATATATAGCAGCAGTGTATATACCGCACAGATCCATATATAGCAGCAGTGAATATACCGCACAGATCCATATATAGCAGCAGTGTATATACCGCACAGATCCATATATAGCAGCAGTGTATATACCGCTCTGATCCATATATAGCAGCAGTGTATATACCGCACAGATCCATATATAGCAGCAGTGTATATACCGCACAGATCCATATATAGCAGCAGTGTATATACCGCACAGATCCATATATAGCAGCAGTGAATATACCGCATAGATCCATATATAGCAGCAGTGAATATACCGCTCTGATCCATATATAGCAGCAGTGAATATACCGCACAGATCCATATATAGCAGCAGTGTATATGCCGCACAGATCCATATATAGCAGCAGTGAATATACCGCACATATAAATATATAGCAGCAGTGAATATACCGCACAGATCCATATATAGCAGCAGTGAATATACCGCACATATAAATATATAGCAGCAGTGAATATACCGCACAGATCCATATATAGCAGCAGTGAATATACCGCACATATAAATATATAGCAGCAGTGTATATACCGCACAGATCCATATATAGCAGCAGTGTATATACCGCACAGATCCATATCTAGCAGCAGTGTATATACCGCACAGATCAATATATAGCAGCAGTGAATATACCGCACAGATCCATATATAGCAGCAGTGTATATACCGCACAGATCAATATATAGCAGCAGTGAATATACCGCACAGATCCATATATAGCAGCAGTGAATATACCGCACAGATCAATATATAGCAGCAGTGAATATACCGCACAGATCCATATATAGCAGCAGTGAATATACCGCACAGATCCATATATAGCAGCAGTGTATATACCGCACAGATCCATATATAGCAGCAGTGTATATACTGCACAGATCCATATATAGCAGCAGTGAATATACCGCACAGATCCATATATAGCAGCAGTGAATATACCACACAGATCCATATATAGCAGCAGTGTATATACCGCACAGATCAATATATAGCAGCAGTGTATATACCGCACAGATCAATATATAGCAGCAGTGAATATACCGCACAGATCCATATATAGCAGCAGTGAATATACCGCACAGATCAATATATAGCAGCAGTGAATATACCGCACAGATCCATATATAGCAGCAGTGTATATACCGCTCTGATCCATATATAGCAGCAGTGTATATACCGCACATATAAATATATAGCAGCAGTGTATATGCCGCACAGATCCATATATAGCAGCAGTGAATATACCGCACAGATCCATATATAGCAGCAGTGAATATACCGCACAGATCCATATATAGCAGCAGTGAATATACCGCACATATAAATATATACCAGCAGTGTATATACCGCACAGATCCATATATACCAGCAGTGTATATACCGCACAGATCAATATATAGCAGCAGTGTATATACCGCACATATAAATATATACCAGCAGTGTATATACCGCACAGATCCATATATAGCAGCAGTGAATATACCGCACAGATCAATATATAGCAGCAGTGTATATACCGCACAGATCCATATATAGCAGCAGTGTATATACCGCACAGATCCATATATAGCAGCAGTGTATATACCGCACAGATCCATATATAGC